>NC_136494.1:24837389-24902389 GCF_053919585.1 Euprymna scolopes
TCTTTGTATTACTCCTGCCGAAATAGAGTATCACATACTTCTTTTTTGGATGATTACATTTACATGTTTTTATCCGTTCTCATATATTTGAAATTGATGAAATGTCCGGGTTGATATGAAGTTCCGTTTGACCACGCATAAGAATATAAATCATTTAAATATATATATATATATATATATATATATATATATGTTAAAAAATACTTTGAAAAAGAGTTAAAAACCTATTTAATTTTAAAAAAGGAAGCACAAAATAAGTGGATATTGCTTAATCAGCGGAGTTTCGGAGAAATACTTTCCTTCTCATCAGAGAGTAGGAATTAGCAAAATTCGGGATCGGATTTTGCTTGCAAAAGTATTTAATGAAACTATAAGTAAGTCATAGATATTACTAGGTAACAAATTGTGAAGCATAAGGATAGGATGAAGAAAAAGGTGATTTCACGTAAATGGATAGTCTGGTGAAGGATAAAATATCCAATAACGGTAAAATCCAAAACAGTTGATTAAATTTTAATTCCCACAAGTAAAATCCAAGGGAATATATATATATATATATATATATATATATATATATATATATATATATATATATATATATATATATATATAGTAATTTATAAAATATATATGGCGACTAAGCTACACTGACTATTCTGCGTTTCATCCACTGTAGGATTCGTCAGGCTTATGCGCGAATTTTGTGGTTGCTTCTTGTTTTTATATATGTTGAGGATTTCTAGTTAGCCAATCAGCTTTCTAGTATCCACCGCGCCCCCTCCTATCAGCCAATTGGCATGCATTTTATCGAACCAAGGATCTGTTTTAGAACTAGGTTAGTGGTTTAAGGTAGATCTTTTCCCTCCTTTTTATATATATATATATGAATATACCTATGTGTACACACACACACATGCACACACATATACATATATATATATACATATATGTGTGATTGTTTATGTATATTCATGTTTATTTAATTTATTTATTTATTTGTTTTCTATTGTCATTTTTAGTTTTAAAGCTATTTTGTATCGCTATCCTAGAGTGAGTTTTATTTTGTGAACACAGTTGTTTGCTATTTCTCGTCTACAGTTTAATAGATTTTGAGGTTCTTTAAAGTACAGGATAGAAAATTTTTCATGGAGGCATAATTTACATGGGTCGTCTAAGTGTCTGCACGTGGTAGCTTGTCTCATTATTTTCCATTCGACTACCGGCGAATGTCCGCTTTCTTTGAGTTTATTCGCTAGTGTTGTTTTTATACGGTGTTTTTTTTTACTTTTGTGGTAATAGTATCAGGTTTTAAAATCTAAGGAAGTCATGCCTATGTAATATTTCTTGTTATTCGGGGTTTCTTTAGCAAATATTGTTGCTTGATAAACTACACTTTTTGTTAGACATTTGTTTTGGACTGGGCAAATTGTGCGGTGTCTACAATTGCATTTATCTTGGTCGTTATTATTATTATTATTACTAATTATGGTATGGTTGTTCTTGTCCGGGGTTGGTTTGTTATTATTATTATTATTATTATTATTATTATTATTATTATTATTATTATTATTTCTGCTAGTGTTGGTTTTATTTCTGTCATGGTGTCTACTTTTTATTGTTTATTTTGTTGTTGTTTACATTGCTTTCATTTAGAATGTTGTTATTATGTGCTTTAATTATCATCTCTAAATTTTCGCAACAACTGTAAGATAACTTCAAGGTATTTTTATTGAAGATTTTGTGTAAGGGGTTGGTTGCGGAAAGTGTTTTTGAATAAGATCTAGAAATTTCTTGCCAAGTTTTGTTTTTAACATTTGATTGTATGGGGCCGTATACCAAATTATAGTTCTTTTTCTTCTATTTTTAATTTTATTATAGTGGTTGGTGTTTGGTTGCTTATATTTGATATCGATATTTTTGTATCCACTATTTTTAGGGCTGTTTCGTAGATATTGGTTGACCTGTTAAATGCATTTTCATCGCTTGAGTTATTACTCAGTCTACTTACGACCGAGTAAGGAATGTGTTTTATAATTGATGGTGGGTGGTTGGACTTAGGGTTTACGTAATTTGGAGTAGCGTTATCTTTTAAGTATGGTTCATATGTGTTTTTATGTAAGTTTAACAGAAGTTTGTTATTTTTATGTTAGATGATACGTCCGCTTTTAGGCCTAATTTTGTCATTTCTTTGTGTATGATTTTCTTAAAGTTTTCTCCCTTGACTTTGTTGGAGTTTTTTATTATAGCTAGTCCGTCATCTCTATATAGGCCGATATCCGTAGTATCGAATATGTTTGTGAGGTTATATAGAATGAATAATCCCACAAGATCTGATGCCTCTGCAGAGTCTCTGGCACCCATCGCCAAGTCGAACGAATTTTTCATTTTAGTTTTTATCCATTGGTTATTGTTATTTATTAGAACTGATTTTCTACATTTTTTAATGATGTTGATTTCTTCTGAGGATATATCAGTGTATGCCTCGGCAAATTCTAGGGCAATGTTAAAAAGTTCTTCTGATATCGAGGGATAAAAGTCTATGATGTCAAACTGTATAAACGGAGGGAAAGATCTACCTTAAACCACTAACCTAGTTCTAAAACAGATCCTTTGTTCGATAAAATGCATGCCCATTGGCTGATATGAGGGGGCGCGGTGGATACTAGAAAGCTGATTGGCTAACTAGAAATCCTCAACATATATAAAAACAAGAAGCAACCACAAAATTCGCGCATAAGCCTGACGAATCCTACAGTGGATGAAACGCAGAATATTCAGTGTAGCTTAGTCGCCATATATATTTTATAAATTACTAACTAGCTCTACCTACGTATTGAGCACTTTTGAAGTAAATACTTAAAGTTTACGCATAAATCTATACTTTCGTATATTAAATTTATGTGAGGAAATGAAGTAGTTATATATATATATATATATATATATTGTTTACAGAAAGTTTTAGAGAAGATAACTCATTGGTACCGTCGGCTTCAACCCCGATAATTAGGGGCCGTTTTTGATACCCATATCAAGCTCTCTAAAACGGTTTCTAATAATTAGGTTTGGAATCGACGGTACCAATGATTCATCTCATCTTAAACTTTCTGTAAACAAAATATGAATAATACACTCTTATTTTCGGATTTTCCTTATAATTGAGTCCTCATATGGATTTGTTAAAAAAAAACTAATTATATATATATATATATATATATATATATATATATATATATATATATATATATAATGCACTTTGTGTGGTTGTTTGTGTGTGGGTCTGTTCCCTATTGATTCCGAAACAGTGGGCCCTATTATTTAAAATTATACACAAATGCTATTCATGTGTCCAGAAGTGTTTTTAAATAGGTTTTGTATCGGAATGCTTCCGATAACTATCGGAAATCGATAATCGACAAAATCTGATTAAAGAAAGAACAGCCTGATTATAACGAAAATTAACACCCTTATACAGCATGATTTTAAGTTTTTACAATGCACAAAACGAAAGGCACAGCATAAAAATCGACAGTAGATTCTTTGATAAGACAGAGGTTCATTATTAGGCTAGCGCAAACAGCTCGGTTAATGAGAATATTCTAATAAAATGAGGAGGTCAGCAAAAACTTATTCTGGAGCCGTATCCGGAATATTATTGTTATTGATAATCTTTTTTTTTTAATATCCGAAACAGTTTTTCATAATAAAGAACGTCACTATCCATACAATAATATTAAGACTAGCGTAAATTTACCATGTATCAAGGCTTAGCGGCCACTTGTAGAAACGGTTAGTGAATAAAAGGTCGTCAGTGAGACCACAGCTCTGGAATCGTTTTTGCTGAGAATTGGAAACAACTGGACTATTTAAGGGGAGGTCATAGCAAGAACTTTTTCGCATTGGATTTTAAGACGACCATGTTGTAGTCAGTTGGGAAGCAGATCAGTGGAAATTTTTACAGACTGGCATTTTTATAAAAGAAAAGTTCACATGCTTGGCGATAAACTGATTTATTTTCATCTTGTAGCTTGGCTACTTGATTCATATTGTAGCCAACGAAGTTCTGCATCTTATAAGACGTTGATATCTGTCATTAAAACGTTTGATCATAATCTTATAATAATTTAAAAAGCCTTAATTTAATTTCAGCATTTTTTGCAAATTTAGGTATTTGTGCAGTTTACCTACTGTGCTGAAAATATAGCGTTATCCTATATATAATAATTTGATTGCAGAAATGCTCCTCCTAACAAGATAATTTATTACATCTAGCCTATTAGCCACTTTATTATGTAACTTTAGAACGACATTATATTCACATTTACATGTTACATTAAAATCTTACGTTATTTCCGAGGAACTACACGATCACTATCTCGCCATCTTTAGAGGATGTGCTTTCTATATTTCTCTCTAGCTATTCTGTGCTCCCACCGTTCCCACTAGACACTAGCACCATCTCTACATATTCCTACTATGCTGGGTTTTCTTCGCTCTTAACTGGCTATTCTAAGCATATCATAACCTTTACATTTTTATTATTTCTACATAATAATTTCTCCCTCCGAAATCCGGTACCGCTGATTGGCTGCGACGTAGACATTCTGCTATTGGGATCTTCCACCATTAAACGAACAGTTCGACACTTATAAATATTCCGCCTTTTATTTACATATCCATTCTTTTCTATTGTTTTTTTCTTAATTATTTACATTACCTTTGCATTTCGGAACTTTACAGATATTATATTAAGTTGTGCTTTTGCAATTATATTTATTCAGTCACGGATATTAAAGACTAAACGTATACAAAGCTACGTAAAACTGCTTCGTTTTCAACTCACTCCCATAATTACGGCCTCCCACCTTGGTCCAAAGAATTAGTCAAACTTGTTATTTCGTCAACAGTTATTCTTCGTGATACCTCTTGGAGAGTATCCCACGACTCATCTTTGCTCTTAAATTGCCATTAACTTGCATAGAGGCGTCGCTTCATAATACTCCAAATGTTCTGAATTGGCTTCAAATCTGGTTACTTCGCAGGCCACTCCATTTCTCGTAGCCCAGAGGATCCCAGTTGGTGCAAATACTCTTTGTTTTTGTTTTCTGCATGCGAGGGAGCATTATCCCGCATAAAAATAATGGTTCTTCTGAATGTCAACCTTTACTTCTTGAGCCATGGTTCAAAGTGCTCCTTCATGAAAAGCTATGTAAGCATTTGACGAAATTTTTACGCCCACTTGAACTCTCCATTGGCCAACTAAAGTATCTCCGATAATCCCAGCCCAAATCATTATCCCACCACCACTTTTTTGGCAGCTTAAGCGCTGATGACGACGTCGTCCATCTAGCGCTCATCACTCGCTCCAGCCATCTGGGCTATCAAGAGTTACAAGCACTTCATCCGTAAATAAAACTTGGGAAAAATTCGTTTTCATGTTGTCCTCTGCCATTTCAATCGGTTTTGTATGTGATGTTGCTTTAATGGCTGCTTTGTCATAGGCTTTACAGATTTTGCCACTTTTTTCAGAAGGCGACATTAAGTAACTTTAGAGGCATTCTTCAATCCGGCTTGATCAAACACTTCTCGACTTGTCTTCCCAGGGTTCTTTACAATTTCACGTTTAATTTGGAGTAGAGAACGACATGAAACAACTTTAGATTTACCTTTATCAGCTCCCTTACGTACATTTGTAGGGTCCTTGATAAAGTTCTTCACAGTTTGATGGTACCTTCCTATCATTTTCGATATTTCGACGGTAGTTTTACCTTTCGCTAGCTCTTCTATAATAGTTATTTTTCAGAACTATTCAAACCACCTTTACGACCCATTTTATTGACGAAAAAAACTGCCTTGTTAATAATTTGACATACCTCAAATACCTTGAATTCAACAATTACGATGGCAAGATGTTTACATTAGGCCGAACAGTACGAAAATTTCACATAACGCGCAGCTCAGCATTGCCAACGTTTCCGAAGCTTTGAAACTAAACTACATGTAAGTTTCTGAAACTGATAAAAACATGTTCTCTCATTAATAATTCGACGCGCAGTGTAAACGCAATAGTGTGAGCAAGTGAAACCAAGAATCACATATAGGGTAATCTAGAATTTTTTCTGGAGATGTCCCTACCACATGGAAATTCATCTTAAATGTAAGCACATACCCAATGCCCATGAAACTCTTAGGGGGGTCAGACATAGATGTTAAGCTTAG
The DNA here is from genome assembly GCF_053919585.1 of Euprymna scolopes. Lineage (NCBI taxonomy): Eukaryota > Metazoa > Mollusca > Cephalopoda > Sepiida > Sepiolidae > Euprymna > Euprymna scolopes. The sequence continues at coordinate 24,843,606 of NC_136494.1, forward strand.
TTTAGTTTCCTTTAATTACAAACTCATCTATGGAAATAGTCGGTCCAATGACAGTTTCGCTAAGGAGCAATAGGTCTGGTTTAGTCTCCTGTAATTGGAATTCAACCTCTGGAGGGTTGATATTTAGACCCCATCTGTTGGATAAGGAGACATAGTAGTGGAAGTCTACGTTGGAAGTTTGAGATTTGGGTTTAATCGATCTGGATACTTTTCATCATGGTGTTTTCGGTTTTGTGGAATAGATCGACAGACTTGCTTAGAGCAGGACAGAGAGGAAAGTAAGGGAGAAAAATAAAAGAAGAAATAATTTACCTTTCACCAGATTATCCATTCACGTGAAATCAGCTTTTTCTTCACCATATTCCCATTGCTTAATTTTTGTTATCAAGTAAGATCTTTGCCTTACTTGTTGTTTCATCAAATACATTTATATGCAAAATCCGCTCCCGCATTTTGTTAATTCCTACCCTCTGATGAGAGAAAGTGTTTCTTCGAAACTCCGCGGATTACGGACTATCCACTTATATAGTGTTTTCTTTTCAAATCAAATATGTTTTTAACTCTTTTTCAAGGTGTTTTTTAACATGTTTTATTAACTATTTGCTCTTATTATACGTTCTATCTCCTATTTGATTTTTCAGGTTTTACATCTGGTTGAGATTAACTTATAAATGTTAATTCTTTAATATTTATAATATACTTTAGTTTTAACATCTTGGATTATTTTGGCAAATTTAATTGTAATTTTTATTATATATATATATATATATATATATATATATATATATATATATATATATGAACAAATGATTAATAAAACATGTTAAAAGACATCTTGAAAAAGAGTTAAAAACATATTTAATTTTAAAAAGGAAGCACAAGATAAGTGGATAGTCCTTAATCTGCGGAGTTTCGAAGAAATACTCTCCTTCTAATCAGAGGGCAGGAATTAGTAAATGTGGGATCGGATTTTGCATGTAAAAGTATTTTATCAAACTACAAGTAAGTCACAGATCTTACTTGTTTAAAAAAGGGTGAGGTAAGGGGAGTAGGAGGTAAAAGAAAAATGATAAAAAGATTTCACATGAATGGATAGTCCGGTGAAGGGTAAAAAAATCCAAGAATGGTAAAATCCAAACACGGTCGAATTAAAAATTTCCAATACAACAGGTAAGTTCCAAATGGTCCAAAATGATCCAAAAGGCAGAATTCATTGGAAAAAATAACAAATGGAATGAGTTCCAAATCATATATATATATATATATATATATATATATATATATATATATATATATATATATATTATAACCCATGATAAGGTAAAGCCGTAACAATTCCCTACTAATACGGCACGGAGGAGCCCCGCCAGTAGCTACTGCATGGTCAAGGCTCTATTCACCAAATAGCAATTTGCACCTGCTGATAGAACAGCCTCCTTAGTGTTTAATCCTAGGTTTGGGTCCCTGATTATTAGGCGGGTCACGTAAGCCCAGTAAAAACGCTTAACTCCAGTCCCCTTATTAGTGACATGGCTACAAGGATAGATATAGAAACAGAAAATTTCCGATATCTTTGGCGACTGTTCAACTAGAAAATACTTCCAGCGTAGAATACAGCTTTTGCTTTTTCCTTTATCAGAAAAATCACTCATTATAGATGAGGACTGAGGAACAAATTAGGAGAAGCGATAATGAAAACTTGAAATCACAAATGTTTATTGAATAAAATGTTATAATCAACTGGGAATTATGTTTATAATAAAACATAAGAAATCTACATCAATTAAAATATCATATTGAAGCGTATTTTAGTACCGGGAAACGCTGGGCGTCGTGCTAGTATATTATATAATAGCTGAAATGCCATACATGCTTTTATATTTAACTACTAAACTTTACTCACGCATATAAAGCTGTTTAAGTATAAAATAAACATCTATGCACAAAAATATTAAAATATTACTAGCAGGACGTCCCGACGTTGCCCAAGTTTGGATGATGATTAAAAATGATTAATAATCCCATATTTCTACTCTCATCGAAATCGGTGATATCGCTCATTTTTCGATCAAACCGATCGATTGCCTGCACTAGTTGGTGACTTATCGTGACGCATCAGAAGGAAGCTTCACATGCCTCTATGCAGTGGCTTAGTCCACAATATGGTAGTAAACATTGCAATGTATGGAACCTACTGTTCATTTTATAAAATTATTTTTTTATAAATAACTAGCCTGGGTACCCGGCGTTGCCCGCGCGTTTAGAAGTGTGTGTTGAGCAAAAAAAAAAAAAAAAAAAAGTGGTAGTTGGAAGGCAGGCAAAAGAAGGAAAAGAACGAGCAAAAAAAAAAAAACGTGAAGTCTTTGTCGGTGCATCCATCGCCGAACCGGAAATGGCGAAGGTTTAAATTAAGGCCAGTCAATCGAAAAGAGGGATGACTTTCGGAAAATAAAGCGACCCCATCCCTGTAGAAAAGTGCTCAGTTAAGAGTGAAGGAATTATTGTTTTTGGTCAATTGTTCGATATTTGTCGTCCGAAGCATCGAGCTTCAAAATGATACCGATCTAAAGAAGATCCGTCGCCTCTGTCGAAAGTGTTAGGCAGATATACAAACATATATACATACATTTAAACAGACAGGTGAAATTTATATTATAGATGGCTTGAATTAAAGTTTAAATGCTAAAGCCAAATATCACGGTGCATTTGTGTTCTAAACAGAAACATTCACTTTAGACGCACCCCTGTTATAACAAAAACCTACAGTTGATTTTACATGCCTGGCTTTTTTGCTTATGCGTTGTTAATGCTTTGAATTTAAGTTTAAATTGAAAATGTAAGGTATAATGTTTTATTTTTTTATTTTATTTATGTTTTTTTTTATTACATCTTCACCCCAAACGAGACACGTTGCCACTTTGATGGAGGGGGCTACTGTTCGGGATAAAGACTACAGGAGTACTAGGTGGAGAGTTGGGCAACACGATGTCGGTCCACGTTACACTTGAACTTCTGCATGTCAGTACAGTTGGGGAAGCAGGAACCTGGAAGGGAATTCCAAAGTCTATCGGTTCTCGGGAAGAAACCACTGGAGTAGAAGGCTCTCTTACATCTAGGGATCTCTACTGTGAAGGGGTGGGATTGTACTGCTTGTCGGGTTTGTCGAGGTATTTAGGTAGAGGGGGTACAAGTGCTTGCAGTTCGTCGGAACATTCACCGTTAAATACTTGTAGAAAACGCAGAAGGATGCTACATTGCGTCGATCGAACAGAGGCTGAAGCTTGGATGACAGTTCAGGACCTATTAGGTTGGCGACTCTCTTTTGAATGTTGTCTAGGAGTGAGAGTCTAGTAGCAGATGCACCGGCCCAAATATGACAACAATACTCCATACATGGGCGAATGGTGGCCTTATAGAGGTACAGGATACTTTCGAGCGTTAATAGCTTTCTAGCACGGTAGAGAGAACCTACCTTTTTCGCAGAGGTCCTGGCGATGCTCTCAATAAAATTGTTCCAACTCATGTTTCCTGTGAACATTAGGCCAAGGAGTTTAAAAGATGTGCTTTCAGATAAAGAGTCTTTGGCCATTGCTATTGGTGGTATAGAAGGTTTCTTGTAGTTATGTAAGGAAACAAGTTTAGCCTTGGCAGCATTGAATGTTACCATCCATTTTTGTCCCCATTCCACTACAGATTGGAGGTCATCCTCTTGTGTTTCTGCCATTTCTTTAGATACGTGTTCATTTGTTTTCCTGTCGTGTCTGTTATAGAGCGTGGTGTCATCAGCATATATACCTATCTCACAAACAATTTTGTTAGGGAGGTCATTTACGAATATTAGGAATAATAGAGGTCCAATGATAGACCCCTCTGGCACTCCCGCATTTATATCATATTGTTTAGATGTACGACCATCGAGGACAACCTGGATTTTTCTCTTATCTAAGAAGGATTTAATTATGTTAAGTATTCTTCCAGTGATACCGTATGATGTGGTTTTCCTGAGAAGACCTTCATGCCATACCCTGTCAAAAGCCTTAGATATATCTAGAGCTACCGCTCTTACCTCCTCTGTTTTGTCAAGTTAATGGTATATACGCTCAGAGATTGCAGTTCGAATGTCTGCTGTAGTACGGGCTCTCCTAAATCCATATTGTTGGTCGGTCAGAAGTTTAGCATTTGTAAGGCAATGGACTAGAACGTGGTTAATTATGGACTCCAATATTTTGACAAAAAGTGGGAGGAGGCGAATGGGGCGGTAATTTAATAGGTCGGTTCTTTCGCCAGAACTCTTGAAAACTGCTACCACAGAAACAGCTTTCCAGCAGGCAGGAAAGCAAGATTCATTAAGACATTTGTTGTAAAGTTTGGAGAGGATTGGAACTACTTCGGCTGAGCACTTTTTAAATAGCACAGCCGGGATGAGATCAGGTCCACATGCTTTTGAAGTGTCAATATTTTTTATGATAGCATGCACCTGAGAAGGGGTGATTTTCAGATCGTCTAGAATGGCGTCTGTCCGCAAAGGAAAGTTCGGGAAAGGGTGGTTAGCAGGGTCTAGTGTGAAGTTGGAGGCAAACCGATTGGCAAACATGTTAGCGTTCTCGGTTGCTGAGCAAACAACTTCATGATTGTTGGATAGTGGGGGAATTGCTGATTGCCCATTATTTACTATGATGCTGTAGATTTTCCAGAGATCACGGGTTCCTAATTTCTATGCTTCGATGCATTTTTTGGTGGTTTCATTAACTTCTCTCTTAGCTGTCGCTATTTTTTCTTACATTTATTTCTGGCTTCTATATACTTCGGTCTGTTTGAACTGGATTTATGTCGGTTAAATCTGCGGTACGCGTGCTGCCTTTGAGCGATGGCAGCTGCGCATGTGGAAGTAAACCATTAGGAGAGTGGGGCTTGCTATAAAATTTCCGCGTGGGAACATGTGCTTCAATTGCTGTTTTGAACCATTCAGTGGTCTCATTTACGCACTGTTCAGCAGGAAGTCAAAAGATATTTTGCCATGAGGCGTCTCTGATGAGATCTCTGAGGGCTTCCCAGTCAGCCTTTTTATAATATCTCGTCGTTTTGAGCAATAGCTCTTCCGTTTTGACTCCAGAGTTTAGGACGATTTTAACTATTATCACTACATGATCAGCATTCCCAAGTGGGTTGTGGGTGTTCGTAACACAATTATCAGGAACTGTGGTCAGAAACAGATCTAAAAGTTATGCGTGTTGTCCTTGCTGGTCAGGGAAACGGGTTGGGAACGTAACCATCTGTGATAGGTAATGAGTTATAGAGAAGCTATGTGCTGTGCTACCAGCTGCGTCTGTTTAAGTAGAAAATCCGAGCCAGTTGTTGTGGTGGACATTGAAGTCTCCAAATACATTAACTTGTGCGTTAGTGTCGAGGGAAAGTGCTGTATCTATGCTGTCAGAGACTTTGTTTATAAGGGTATAGTCTTGGGTCGAGGGAGAACGTGTTTTGAACAGAAATATTCATTTCGATCGCGCCGTTGTCATATAAAAGAACCTAACCTTGATTTTATATGCTGAGATCCTCTTATTGTATGATAGAAAACTTCTCAAATGATGTTAGGCTGTATTAGGTGTTTACATTGATTTAAATCGCCTGTTGCTTCTTCCCTCGGAAATTTTCGATTGTTGATTATCGATACTTATCGGAAACATTACGATACAAAACCTATCTGAGAACACTGCCGGATAGAAAAGGTATATCCGTGTGAAATTTCATAAAAATCGGCACAGCATTTTGGAATTCATTACAAACGAACTCACACACACACAAACACACGCATAGATAAAATCCTTTTTATATAATAGTAGAGATATTGATACATGTATGCAAGAAATAATAAAAGAAAAATGTCTATCTCTACAATTTTAAAAATGAACTTTGTCTGTGTGTGTGTGACTTCGTTCCTTATTGACTCCTAAACGGCTGAACGGATGTTATTTAAAATTTACAGAACCTTAGTGTATAAGTCTGGTAATGATCTTAGTTAAGTTTGTTTTCTTCTCAGAATACCCTCGATAATTACCGATAATCGATAATCGAACCCGTTATTTTAATTGATCCATCATCGGTAAAGCCATTTTTCCATGTCGTCGCTTAGCAACAATGATAGAACAAGGGGCTGTGAAAATTCTACTGTGTGTAAGTTGATAGCGTTTTTTTTTTCTGCATGACGTGGTATGTAGGTTCAAACTCGGCACGTAAATCTTTTTTTTTTCATTAACTGCAAAGAATGTTAAAGACTTGAAAATTGACGTATTTTTCTTTTTTTTTTTTCATAGCGTGGTCGGTAGGTTTAAACCCTGCCCATGAATTCCTAAATGTTTTTTTTCGTTAACTGGAAAGAAGTTCGCATAAAAGAAATTATAAAAGAAACAGTAGATTCTCTACAGTGCAATGTTGAATAACATATATTTTGGACTAAGTTACTGCATGGAGGCGTGTGAAGCTTCCTCCTGATCGATTTCACGGATTTCGATGACAATAACAAATATAGCAGTGTTAAATATTTGTTTATCATCATTCAATATCGGGCAACGTCGGATCTCCCTGCCAGTATTTAAATAAACGCAGCTTTTTTTTCGGTTATCACATAAGTATATATTTCGTCTGCAATTATTCCAGAAGATAGCATCTACATAAATAGAAGTCAAACAATTGGCCTGTGATTGTCGACAGCTGTTTATTCCTGGGCATCCATCAAAGACAGCACCGCTCGACCTATGGTCAACGAACGTTAAACTATTTCGTCTGATCCAACAATCGATATATTTAATTACCCTATAACAAATCTATCGAACATTCTAATCAAATGCTCCAGTAAAATCTCGCGTCATGTTTATTTCCACTTAATAATATTTCTGATGTCTTAATAACATAATACTTCTTTTATATGACAGTTAATTTTTCTATTAGCAATATTATCTAGATACTAGAAAGACCCGTGGAAATTTCACTCTTGCTGTTTTTATTTAATTTTTGAGATGAGGATTGGTTATTCGTATTGTTTGGTTTGATAGGTCTACTGTTCTCATCTTGAGTGTCATGTTTACAACGTTTCAGCCCATGTAACATCCGACCTTCTTCAGGTGAATATTGTCGAACTCGGTAATTTGGACGTAAGAACCTCTATCCACTCATGGCTGAAGGAACAAGAGCATGCTAACGCCATAACGTGAATAAAGGGTTCTGTTCGAAATTCCGTCCCAAATCCCTAGTTAAACAGAAACATTTCCGACTTCGCCAAGATTCACCTGAAAAAAGGTTTGTAGTTACATAGTCCGATGCGTTGTGAAAATGGCACAAGATAAGAACAATAGTCTGATGAATCCAAATAATTCAGCTCGCATAACTTACTGTCCACCTAGGATATAGTCTAACACGTATGCATACGTAATGTTATGATATATAGTAGTGAATCTTAGACGGCGACAGTCGAGGACATGCGTTGCATGAAAAGAAATGATAGGTAGAGGATTCGATAAATCGAATGAATATAAATCGTGAAAACGTTTCTTTTGTTATTGTTATGCAAGTGGTCGACTGAACTCCAATCTATCGTTCCCCTTGAAGTACTTTCTCAAAAACATTCGACTAGCTTAGTTTTCATAAACTGGGATATTAATAAGAAATTTTTGAATTCAGTTACCAAATAATAAGAGAATTTGGGTATAACAAGAGTCAGGTGTCTGTTCCTTGTATTACTTTGCATATAATTACGGAGTCACGTAGACCAGTTTAAGAGTTAGAGAGATCAGACAGAGTTGTCTCTTAGCTAGCGACAAATTAGCAAGAACGATAGTCTCGGTATTCGGAACCTTTGGAGAAGCGCGACCTTAGCATGATGTAAAACAAAAGAAATTACAACGCTTTGCGGCTCTAATGGCAGTTGGTAACAGACCTATGTATATAATATTATGGCGTCGTATTTGACGTTACTTCTAAGGGAGATATTTTTAACAGAACTTCAAGGAATAGACCAGCCGAGTGCAAGAATCGTTCGTCACCATAAAGAAGATATGCGCTTTGTCCGGGCCAAGCAGAAAAAAAGATGTTTATTCGTTATTTTTAAATAGCTGTACGTTTATTTGCCTTCACAGTAGTTATATGTGAAACACGCACACGCACTTCCAATAAGAATATTTATTGAATATTGAATCAATTTAATTTTAGTATAATGAGTTATCGTTCGATTTCACTTCAAAATTATTCATTATTCGATATCATTAAAAATATTTATCGTTCGATTTTATTTTTTTTTAAATTATATATCGCTTAATTAAGGTTGCTTGTTTATTCCCTAAATTCATAATCAACTTATTGTAGTATGTAATAGTCTCCTGCTTCAAACGTATGTAATTTTATCAATATTAATAAATAAAATTCATTCTCAATATAAACGGAATCGGGTTCCTGTCTGTCCTTTTTCAAATGTAATTTTTAAGTAACTGTTATAGGGGCATAACTACGTATCGAACTGGATACGAAACAGTATATAAAAGAGCTACCATTTTAAGGTAGGGCGCCTTGTCTTGTTTGCAGTCTAGTCTTACGTTTTAGTCTTACAGTCTTGCCCTGCTGCCTTGCGTCCCACTAGTCTCACGTCTTACACTCTACAAGTGTACTTCGGTTAACCAAGCTTCCCATGGACGAGCGTTTAGCTCTCACACGCTAAGTTCCTTTTTCTTTACCTGCATTTACATTTATCTAACTTCAAAAGCAAGTAGCCATTTTGTATTTGTATTATTACAAAGTACCAATAAACATTCTTTTTGTTACGTATCCCACTCGGCGTATTTTGTCATATTATTATATATCGTTGAAACAGGATATAACAGTAACTAATGAACGAATTATAGTCTTTAAATTTCGCACTGTTTATTTACTTTTAACGTATAAACAAATTCTTTTCTTTGTGAAATAATTCTTGTTTTTGTTTTATTGAATATTAAATATATTCAGTTTAAGTATGAATCGTGCTCCTTAGATTTCACTTTTCAATGCATGCAACACGTCTTATATTTTATTTTGTAAAAGCTCTTATTAATCATCAAGAATCAGACTTTACGACAGATCTCGCTTGCTTGTAACACATGAACGATGTTATTTTACAGTGACCAAGCCTGAATTACGGTGGCTATGATATACTTCGATGAGGGGAGATGACACATAGCTGTATTTTTTCTATATAGTCACCTATCTTCGTTTAACTTCGAAGATCTAAGAATATTATTCATCTTCCGACAGCGAGATGATGTGACAAAAGGTTCAGAAAGTGGGATGTGAAAAGCCAGTGCCTTCGTGAAAATAACCGCCTCAGGCGATTAGAAATTATCTAATTACTTCTCAAAGAGAGTAAGATAAGACCTTGAATGGTTAATCGATTAGAACTGCACACGATCAGGGAACAAGCGAAAAGCATTTTTTGTAATTTGTTTATTATTTTGTGTTTTGCCGGAAATGGAGCATTCTATCGGATGCGAGGTATTTAAACTGAACGGTATTTTTAAGGTACAAACACTCCATGTTATTAAATCATATTATCTCTTTAGCACTTTGTTTACCGGGTATATTCACCAAGTAATTTTTCATTTTATAATTGACGAGTTTGCTTGCCTTTATAATTACCGGAATTATCGTGATTTTTATAAGATTCTATTTGTTTCCTATCATACATAAGACCTTATTATTTCGTTTTTTTTTCGTTTAATTTAATTAGGCATGATTCACCGAAATATATGAATCACCGAAATATATATCAATTTTAAACGTCGAAAGAACATGCAGGTTTTCTTTTTGAATTAATTCTTATTTTTTCTTTATTGAATATTGAATAAATTTAATTTCACTTCAAAATTATTCATTATTCGATGTCATTAAAAATATATATCGTTCGATCTTATTAAATTACTCGCGGGGGTACCCGGCGTTGCCCGAGTGTTTGTTTCCTGGACGGGGGGGAGTTTTAAAAAATGTTATGGTAGGTAAGTAGGAAGGATCAAACCCGGAGTCATGAGTAAAAGTAGGAAAATAAAGTGTGAAAAAAAAAACAAACAAAAAAAACATCTGCAACGTTAACAGTTCGGTCACCAAGAAAAGTCCATCCAGTTGTTTAGGGGGGGGGAAACGACTACGGTAGGTCGGCGCGAACGTGAAAATATAATGTGAATTGTCCAGCACGCTAACCACTACGCCACAGAACACTGCAGCTTAGTTTAGTGATTTTAAATAACTTCACATGAAAGAACTACGAAGCCAAACCGGTGTTCTCTTCTCAACTGTTCCTTGTGAACGATCCCCAAACGGTGTTAAGTGGTGGCAGGGGGAGGAGGAATTTATTAGAGAGAAAATATTTTACCACTTCCATTGATCTTAACCGATTTTGGCCGTGACTTCTCAGCAGAAAAAAGTATAGAAATCTAAGATTATCGAGGAATTTGAGAAATAATAAGCCTATAACACACCTCAGATATTGTTCTGCCGTTTGTGCATATTATATTTGCATTAAATATCTTGATTTTTAATCCTATTAATGTCAAAATCAGACGGGAAAAATGAGTTCATTTTATTTATATAGAGAAAATTATTCCATTTTATTAAATCATATCGCCCCCTTTGCACCTTGTTTACGGGGTATATTTACCAAGTACTTTCCCAAATTATATTCGAGGAGTTTGCTTGCCTTTATAATTACTGGAATGATCGTGAATTTTATAAGATTCTATTTCTTTTCTGTCGTACACAAGACCTTATTATTTCGTTTTTTTTTTTCGTCTAGGCTCTATTTAATTAGGTATGATCGAGAACACTAATTTCTAGTAAAGTTGTTTTTTTTAATACAACTTGCCCCATATAACTATGTAAGGTCTATTAGCTCCGTTGTTTACGTACGTAACTGTGGGAATTGCATAGTCTTAATAGACTATGTATGACTTATTTCCAACCGTTGTTTCTCGTATATGTTCCCAGGTATTGCTGCTACATTTGATATAGGTATTTTTACAGATGATCCAGTGCACTCTCCATTGTATGAACTACTGTTGTATCGGTCTCCCGGCAACTCTGGTTATCGCAACATCTTTGGCGACGTTAACTTTTACTAGAGTCGAATTTTTATCCTCCTTGTCCCATGCCACTAAGTTAGATTCAAAAGTTCTAGTTTCTAGGTACGTAGCTGTACGAAGTGCGTAGTCATAGTTGATGGTGTTTAACTTATTTCCAAAATCAGCGTGTGAACGGGATTTTTACAGGGAAATCGCTACAGACACGGCATGAAGCTGCTTGATGTAAGGAGCTAAAACTATTACTTCAAGCTCAAAAACTTATTCAATGATATATCTGAGATGAAATCGACTTTGACCTGGTAAACAGCAATTCTTCCCTCTTTGTCAGAAACATCGTTTTGAAACGGAAAGAGTCTAGGACAAAATAAGAGAAGCGAGTGTTAGGAGGGATGTATATTCTTACTTTGGTAAAATATAAAAGCCGTTCTTTTGGCGGTATTAGGCTAGTAAATAACGGCCAGCATCAGTTAGCTCTCAGTAATCCCAATCACTAACGTCAGAATGGCTTACGTCATGAAACGTGATTTTTATAGTTGCCGCACGTTGACATACACGTCGTTTGAAAGACGTTGTTTGACTTTCCTTTCAAGAATGACAATCGGCTTTCACATCCAGTTTTCGTATCACGTCATCACGTCTGTTGACACGGAATTGCCAGAGTTGACAGAATGGTTGGCGAATTTTCGTTAATTCGAATATTTCTTCGCTTAGATTCTTCAGAGAACGGAAAAAAATCATACAGTGGTACCGTCTTTGTAGTGCCCGCTAGCAGTGTCACAAGGCACCTTCCCGCTTGTATCTCTATCTTTCTCTGAAATATCTATCTTTTTCTATTTATCTTCCTCCGTGTCCCCCCCCCCATCTCGCTCTCTCTCTCTCTTTCTCTCCGCGCGCGCTTTTGAACCGATTCCAAGCGCCCATCTTATTTATCGATCGCGTTAAGACGTAATTGCCTCTATTGTGAAGGATTTACCCAGACATTTTTGTACTTTTATCTTCTCCGCATGAGAGTTGAAAAAGGGGATCAAAGGATGTTGATGTTATTTGGTTTCTATTTGTTGTTGTTGTTATCCTTATCCTTATTATTATTATTATTATTATTATTATTATTATTATTATTTCTTTGTTTATTTATATTTATTTGCGTATTTGATCATTCTTCTTTTAAAACTTCTGTTGTGGAAGTGTCATTCCGCTAGCACGAGTGAACAATGGCAGATAAAAGTAATTCGGCGCAATCCTTTTCACATGAGACACTTTGCACCGGAAGTATCGCAGATTTTACAATAAACTTAAACTCAATTCGTATAAAAAAATGTTTTACGATTAAAAAAAAAATTATATTGTTTGCATTGGTTTCCCGCAATTCCCTTTTATTTTTCAGAGAAGAGACAACGTCACAGTTGCAAACATGTTAATGAGGTATTTTTTTTTAAATTGTCGCGGGGGGGGATAGAAAACGATAATAATGGCAACGAAAATGATAGTAACGACGACGATGATAATTATAATTATGATGATGATGATAATGATGATGACGACGTCGATGATGATGAAAATTATTATGATCATCATGATGATTATACTAGCTAGAATGATGATTATAACGATGAGCTTGACAATGCTGATGAAAATGATGAAGATGATGATGATAATAGCTTTGATGATTATAATGATGGCAATGACTTTTTTTTTATAAAGAATCACCACTTATCAAGGCCCGGGGGCAACTCGATGATAAGTGTTAATGAGTGTACGGTGGTTAATGAGACAATATCGTGGTAATCGTTAGCAGTGAAAATGTTATTGAATTATTTAAGGGGAAGGCATATCCAGAACTTGTTTACGTTAGACTTGAAGACAATCATAAGGTAGTCAGCTTGAAAGAAGAGAAACGGAAGAGTTTCACAGGCGTTCAGTTCTAAGAAAGAAGCTTGGTTTATGGAATCTACGTTTAAGTTTAGGTACAGATAAATGGTAGCGAAAATTATTGATAGTGGTACGAGACGTAAAAGCTTGGCAAAGAGGATGGGGACTAGAAATTAGAGCTCAGATGAGCATTTGCCATGAAAATGACGATAAGGCCGAGACAGGCTCGCAACGTTTCTTATGCGAGAAAGAGGTTGTAGGGAAGAGAACTCGGCACCCAACCAAGGCTTCGAAGTGTATTTTGAACTCTGTCAAGGCAGGATAAGAAACTTCTAGCAGCTCTTGTCCATGAGGCAGTAACAGTATTCCATTCTAGAGGGCACTTGGCTTTAATACAGATAGAAAATTTCATCAGCAATGAGATATCTACAGGAGCGGTAGAATTATGCCACCATTTTTCCCGCGATCAGGGCAACGGATTTCATGTACATGTTCAAATTCAGATCAGGAGTAAAGCTCTGACCCAGTTGCTTGTCAAAACATGGATCCTCCCAAATACGTATACCATTCATTTCAATTACTGCCAGACGAAGATCAGTGTGTTGATGATGTTAAGATAGAAATTTGGTTTTTGATACATTAAAATTAACCGGTTACCTTTTTCTCCCATTGCACCACGTGCTCAAGATTAGAGGAGAGAGAATAAGAGAGAAATTGGTCATTTATGGCACTCGAGGTGTTGCCAGAGTTTTTAGTGTCGTCAGCATAAATGTCTACGAATGATATTTGGATGTAATTTGGTAGATCATTAGATGTAGATGAGTAAAACAATTAGGCTCAGGTTTGACCCCTTAGGGATCCTAGCATTAATATTGCAAGCTTCCGATTTCTGCCTATCAATGGCTTTTATGAACCTATCAGATATAACTAATTGAATAATTGAAAAGAAAGCTGGATATCTTGTGGAGTAGACCTTTATGCCATACCTTATCAAAGGCATTTGATAAGTGAAAAGCAATAGATTATGATGATGATGTATTATGATGACAATGACGCCGCTGGTACGAGGGGCGTGCAATATGTAATGCCCTGACCAACTTGTAGTTACCTGATCCAGCTGAAATTTTGCATGTGCAATGATTTATATCTCTACAGATTATGGGGCAAATTACAGCTCTGAACTTATTGTGGTTTCTGTTTTACAGGTGTTTGAACTGAGTTTGGTGTCAAATGGAGCCTGTTGAATGTCGAGCAGCGATCCGGTTTTTGTATTTGAAAGAACGCACACCACAGGAGACTTTTGATGAAATGAAAAAAAAACTGATGCTGCTAATGCCCCATCATATGGCATTGAAAAACGTTGGCATCGTGAATTCAGCCATGGCCGGAAGTCTATGGAAACAACTCCCAGATCTGGTCGCCCCCTTCTGCCATTAATAAGGCATCTGCCCCTCAAGTTGAGGCTGCCATTTTGGAAGATCGGCGCATTTCTATTCGCCAAAGAGCTCTGTGGAAACTATCATTTATGACCATTTGCATATGCATAAGGTGTCTGCCAGATTGATTCCCAGGTTGTTCACACCATTCCAGAAGCGAAAACGCGTGAAGTGCTCGAGGAGGAATTTGAAGATGTGCCAAGAAGATGAGTCAAAGTTTTTCAAAAGACTGATTACGCAGGATGAAACCTGGGCCCATCACTATGATCCAGAGACTAAAACCCAGTAAATGCAGTGGGCGCACTTGGACTCACCACCTCCAAAGAAGGCAAGGGTGCAACCCTCCGCTGGCAAGGTCATGCTCACAGTCTTCTGTGACCAGGACAGAGTAGTGATGACAGATGTCCTGGCAAAAGGTACCACAATTACAGGAGCTTATTATGCTTCAATTTTGAGGAAACTAAGGGAAGCTATCAAAATCAAGAGGCGAGGCAAGATCAGCAAAGGTACCCTCCTCCTGCAGGACAACGCTCCGGTACACAACTCATGTCACCAGATCAGAAGCACGGACGTGTGGGTATGAAATCCTTCTCCATCCTCACTACTCTGCTGAACTTGGCCCCTAACGTTCATCTCTTCCCAGCCATGAAGTTCTTTTTGGAAGGAAAGCGTTTCCCATATTATGCAACCTTGATTTCTGAAGTCAAGTCGTGGTTGGAGGACCAACCTGGGGTATTCTATAAAATCGTCTCTAGAGCTGCATCAAACGATGGGAGAAATGCATAACTCTGGGTGGTTTCTATGTAGAGAAAGACTAATAACTGTGCCAAGTTTCATTGCTCTACTTCTATGGGAAGTGGGTCAGGGGCATTACTTATTGCTCGCCCCTCGTACTGTTCGTGTTGCAGCTGGTGATTTACGATGACGAAAACGATGCTGCTGCTGTTGATGATGATCATCATGAAGAAGAAGAAGAAGAAGAAGAAGAAGAAGAAGAAGAAGAAGAAGAAGGAGATGAAGTTAATGCTGGTGCCCTGGAATTTAATTTGTTAACTTACGAACTGACGAATCCGTTCTTTTTGGTATCTAACTGGCGTGCTCCTTGTACCTATATTTTTAGAATTTTTTTTTTCTCCAGCGTTTGTGTTCATTTATTTTTGTCCCTAAAGGTAATCTGCCGAAGAATCGAAAGCTATATTAAACTCTTAAAGATATTGTTTATCTTACAAAAGTTATATTAAAAAGCTATATTAAACTCTTAAAGATATTGTTCATCTTACAATTTATTCCTTTAAGTTTGTTGATAATTTATCAATACGCAAGTTTACATTTTAGTGACTTCACTTAAAAAATAAAACGTAATCCCAAGTTAGGAGCGGTATATATATATATATATATATATATATATATATATATATATATATACATATAGACTAGCAGTACACCTTAAGCGGCGTTGTCCGGTGGAACAGTCCCCCCCCCCTCGAATAAAGAAAAAAATCGTTTGTTGCATCCGCAGGAATAGGAATTGTAAGATGGATGGATGGAGCGAGCGAGAGAGACAGAGGAAGAGTCGGTAATTAATGACGGACGAAATTCATCGTGTTTTATATAAAAAGAAACTAAGGAAAAATTTATGGGACATGTATAACTCTGGAAACTTACCCCCCCCCGACCATTCCCCCAAAAAATTAGAACATTAATAAAATGTTGTTCATTAATGGCGACAGTGATGTTTTTCTCCGAGGATAAATTGTAGGATTTTATAATAAGACCTATCGCTGTCTATAACGAAGTAGTAAAGTTGCATAAAGTAGACTACACAATACATTTTTATATTGCATCGGATGTTGCTAACCTACGGTAATTTGGTGCAATCAAAATATTGTATACAGGATATATTGCTGGATGACATCGTCCCGGCGAGTTGTAAAAATCTTACTTTGAGACATAGGTTTGGATTCGCAATAGTTAGATGACTACACCCATTGTTTGAGATGAAGTCTATGTATTCCACGATCGATTTTCGCCGTGGTTTGCTTTATCTATGTTAGCCAATAGTCTTTCTTATGTGTGGCGAGGTAACTAAGCTAGCAGAGTATTTGCCTCGCATGCAAGAGATTTGTATATGTTTAACTGATGAATAGCGAAATAGGAGCGAATTTTGAGTCTTGGGGGTTCGGTTTCTTGACTTGCATTGCTCCTGTGAGCAGCGGCGTTGCTTGATTGTAAAAAATAATTAAAGTATCTCACATTCTGAAAATCATATTTATATACCTAATAGCGTAATAGTCATAATCGTTATACTTATTTTAAAATATTATAGTAATAAAGTTTATTTAAGACAATAAAGTTGAGCTCTCTTTATAGAATAAAGAAAACGCGGTCAAGTTTTCGGATAATACTACGAAATTGTAGTAAACCGACACACCTTTGCTGAATGCTCTCTAACTGTTTACTCTCTATGTTCGTTGACTTTACATTTATAAGCACTTTATTTCACTCTTATTATTTGCCGCTGGCCTTGAAGGAAACTGCTAGCTTATGCAGTCAATGTAACTAGGTTCGAATCTACCGAGTAGCAGTAATGATCAATTCTAACACTTATGATCGCGTAATCATGAAAAAGTTAATGGTCTCCGGTATGTCTTGGGAGATAGTGCAAATCACTTGTAAGAGTGTCTGCATAGCTTATCGTGAATCAATGGTTGCGCAAGGTTTGTTGCAATCTCTGTTGCAGATATGGATAGTGTCAGACTCTAAGAAAGTAACCTTGTAATTGACGTGCGTCAGAATCAGAAATGCGACAATGAATTCTTTTATCTAGAAAAAAATGAGCCGATCACTCGACCCTGCTTGACGTTTAAGAATCCGATGCATAGTTAGGAGATAGTTTCGACGATTTAAGAGTGGCGACAAATACTGAAGTGGTAAAGCCTGCTTGCAACGTTTACGTCAGAGGCATAAAAAATTGACTGGCGAAAGTAATAAAGCATAGAAGTGACTATGTAGAAAAATAATAAGAGCGCTTGTTTGAAGGATATCATTCGCTTCTTCGTAGCCATTCGACGTTTTACTATTTCAGTTAAACACTAGGTTGCCTTACAATTGAAACGCCTCTCGTATATGAGTGATCTTCTTTATATCTTTATATGGAAAGGTCTCTAACAATATACTCGGTGAATGTTTAGTCTACAGACTTGAAACCTGATATACAGATAAATTGAAGATGTAGACAACATTCGAATTTTTTTGGGGTGGGGGTCAGTAACATATATGCTACGTTCTTTAAATTGAGAAATTGGAACTTGGCAGGTGTAAATCGACTTAACTTGTACTTTCCGTGTATGTGCACATATTCATTTATACTTTTCACTGCGTTTATATGTAACATTTGATATATTCATCTGTTGTTGGTAATACGGTATGAAACACAAGTAACAGATTGGTGACCTTTACGATTGTCACTGTCGTTTCATGGCGGCTACTGTCATTTTTTAGCTGCCATAACCAATATTGGCCTTAATTCGATTGCTTCGAAATCAATCTGTCTGTAATATGATGTTAGTTGTCATGGGCGTATAATTGCGTTTAGAGGCGTTTGATGATCACAAATTTCCTCTGCAGCAATTGTAGTGTCAGGGGTCTATTGGATTGCTCTGAAATGAAAAGTTATCGAACACAGAAATCCAGTGGCGGTTATGAGTGTTATGGATCGAAATTGTTGGATATTTATAGGTTCAGGTGTTTACCATTATCTTTTGAGACTGGCGCATCCTGGCAGTTATTACTATAGTATTGTGGTTACTTTGGGGCCCTGGCTGCGTTTACAACCATGTCGAAAAATGGCGGCCATGACCAACTAAGTGTTGGCTGTTTTCTACCTATGCATAATGCTGCCTGTGCTATATTTTATGCTCAATAAAAATTAACATGTATATGATAGGCATTGTTCCATTTTGTATAGTTGTGGCATAACCAGATATTAACAGTCATATAAAAAGATGGAGTTTATTGAAGTCCATCATCTCGACTGCGGTCGCAAAATGATGATGATTACTATAATAAATACGGAATCTGCATGAATTAAAATATGATATTTATGAGTGTTTTATGTTGAAAGTCACGTAAGAAGGTTAAGGTGCAAATGGTAGAAAGGTTTTACTTTTAGGTTAAAATAGTAACGTTGGCATATATTATCGCGAAACACATTTGTATTACTAAGAAATGTCCATCTATAGGATCTGGATTTTAGGTGCATGCGGATACACATTCTACCATTGGATTTACCGATAACTACATTAGATTTACAGATTTCAACTAGTTTCCGAACCAATCCCACTGTGTTGATATCTTTTTTATCGTATAATTACCCCGTAATACGTTGGG
This sequence comes from Euprymna scolopes, assembly GCF_053919585.1. NCBI lineage: Eukaryota > Metazoa > Mollusca > Cephalopoda > Sepiida > Sepiolidae > Euprymna > Euprymna scolopes. The sequence goes on from NC_136494.1 coordinate 24,862,396, forward strand.
CCTCAAGCTGAATATCCCTTTTTTATCTATGTATATCTATATTGTCTTAAGAACATTACTCCTCTCAGAGTTTGTACATTTTAAACTATGTGCTAACCAGCAAAATTGTAGCTGGTTTATATAAATATGTTTTTGTTATCTGTTTATAATCTGAAGATAAGTTCCATTCGTTGAAACTCCGTGGAGACTATTATTTCTGTTTTTGTTCTTGTTTGAAAAATAAATATTGTAAATTGTAATTTGAAAGATTTAATTTTTTTTTTATTTGTACATTTTTAATCCCTCCTTTCTGTTTCTTCTTTTTTTTCTATTTCTCCTCCTCTCTCTAGATATTTTTTCTTCTGTTTTTGTTTGCATACATTTCGCCGCCGTTTATAGCTTTTACAATTATTTGAAGTTATTGAATAAGAATTTTTTTACTTAGGAAAATTTTGTTATTGTTATTGAATATTTTATTTAAACAAATTCTTATTCAATATTTTCAAAAAACGAATTTATTCAATATTAAAAAAATGTTATTCAATATTTTCAATAAAGATGTTATTAAATATATAGTAAGATTTTTTTGTTGAAAATATCGAATAACATATTTATTGAAAATATCGAATAACATTTTTGTTGAAAATATCGAATAAAATTTTTTATTGAAAATATCAGAATTACATTTTTATTGAAAATATTGAATCACATTTTTATTGAAAATATCGAATAATATTTTTGTTGAACATATCGAATAACAATTATTTTGAAAATATCGAATAACATTTTTTATTGAGAATATTGAATAACATTTTTTTAAATATTGAATGGCATATTTATGCAAATATAGAACAACATTGTTTGCTAATTTCGAATAACATCTTTGTTGACAATATTGCATAATATTTTTTGTTGAAAATATTGAATTACATTTTTTTAAATATATAGTAAGATTTTTTTGTTGAAAATATCGAATAACATTTTTATTGAAAAGAGAAAAGAGGAAATGTTATTCATTACTTTAAAAAATATTATTTAATATTCTCCAAACATTATTATTAAATATTAAAAAATGTTATTCAATATTTAAAAAAAAAACACTACAATGTGATATTTTGATTAATTCATATTTCATATTTATTATTATACCATGTGGGACCCAATATATTGGGAATTAAACAGTTTTAAAAAAATAACTCGTGCAACACCACTGATAACCGAAACCAAATCGATTTACTTTTTACTTTTAGGATTTACTTTTTCCTTTTAGGTTACTGCCTGAGCTATAGAGACATGTTTGCTGCAAGGTTAAAAATTAAAACATGAACTTATAGCTATTATGTAAAGCATGCATATTCGTAATGTCGTCGTCCTACCTTCACCTAGCAAAATCTATTTTTAAATTGGAACACTTTTGCACCCCTTATCATCGATCCAAAAAAGAAGAAATATTAGCGTTTTATCGTTGGGCCTTAAGCTGAATATCCCTTTTTTCTACACATATCTATATTGTCTAAAGAACGTTACTCCTCTCAGAGTTTGTACATTTTAAACTATGTGCTAAACGCAAAATTATAGCTGGTTTATATAAATATGTTTTTAACTGTTTATGATCTGAAGATAAGTTCCATTCGTTGAAACTCTGTTATTTCTGTTTTTTTTGTTCTTGTTTGGAAAATAAATATTGTAAATTGTAATTTGAAAGATTTAACTTTCTTTTATTTATCTGTACATTTTTAATCCCTCCTTTCTGTTTCTTCTTTTTTTTTTCTATTTCTCCTCCTCCCTCTAGGTCTTTTTTCTTCTGTTTTTGTTTGCATACATTTCGCCGCCATTTATATCTTTTTCAATTACTTGAAATCATCGGCACTGATTCTGAGAATTTAAAATCGTCACAGCATTTGTTAACGATCGAGACGAAAGTCAAGTAGTCCATATCGTCTTTTTTCGTAAGGTTCAAGCATGTCCACCGTCTATGGAACAGCGACGTTTTCGAACTAAATAGTTTAGGAAGTCGTTTAACGGTTTCCGTAAACGTCAGATCGATAGTCTTTTGTGGCAAGCTTAAGTCGACGAATTTGTCGTGTTCCGTAGCCCCTAATTTTCTGAGTAACAAACGGACTTTATTTGATCTGCCCAATTTCCACAGTCGATTGTGTACAGATCTTCATACCGTCTGAAATAAGTTTCAAATGTTTGATTTTCTTCAGGACAGTAGGTGAAATAATTTATTGTATTTAGTACCGCATTCTGGGAAAACGCTGTATCGATCTCTGTAGCTTGATTCGTATTCATTAAAACCAGGAGTAGTGGTTCAGTTCTCTCTTTCTGCTCTGTTTGCAATGCAAAAAGTTTGTCATCAGCTCTCTTTTGCATTTGGATCATTATTTCTTCTGCCTGCTGAACTCTATCGTCAGCTCTTATCTGCTGGTCGATTTGAAATTCAATTAGACGGGATATCACATTTTCCATTGTGTCTCTTTTTATTTTCTCGAAGAGAAAACAATAATTATTCTCTTAAGGGTATTTGTAACTTAAACGCAAATCACAGCAAGGGAAAACTTTCATAATTTATGGACTAGTATAATCTTCAGTAGAAGTAGCAGAAGTGCAAACTTTATAGGTTAATTTTGCATACATTTATTTTTTCGTTGACACGTGTTCCTTTTGTCTCTTATATGCAAATAGTTCAGCAATGGGACAGATTTTTGTTTTACCGTAGAGAAAAAAATAGTACAATATACTACATACACCATGCAATATACACAATGAAATATAAAATACAATATAAAATATGCAATATAACACATACAATGCAAAATATACAATATTACACATACAATGTAAAATATACAATATTACACATACAATGTAAAATATGCAATATTACACATACAATGTAAAATATACAAGATTACACATACAATGTAAAATATGCAATATTACACATAAAATGTAAAATATACAATATTACACATACAATGTAAAATATACAATATTACACATACAATATAAAATATACAATATAACACATACAATGTAAAATATACAATATAACACATACAATGTAAAATATACAATATAACACGTACAATGTAAAATATACAATATAACACATACAATGTAAAAATATACAATATTACACATACAGTGTAAAATATACAATATAACACATACAATGTAAAATATACAATATAACACATACAATGTAAAAATATACAATATTACACATACAATTTAAAATATACAATATTACACATACAATGTAAAATATCCAATATAACACATACAATATAAAATATACAATATAACACATATAATGTAAAATATACAAGAGGATTTGTGTTCAGCAAAATAAGGTTTAAAAAATTGTTCCAGTTTTCAATAATAGATATCGTTTTGCGAGCAGTATTTTCCTCACTCCGCTGGCGGGCAAAAGTTTAACCAACCGAAAATAGTCTTTATTTTAAAACAGGTGAACAATAGAAGGTATCATTTCCTTTCAGTTTGCGTGCATGCCGTTGCAAAAAAAAATGGGTTGGACGAAAAAAAAAAGAGAAAAACTTTTTTTTTCTTTTTTTTAATCATCAAAACAAAAAATGGCTTCCCAGCTCTTAAAAAGAATAGTTGCTTCTTTCACACTCTCTCTTTTCCTTTTCCTCTTTCGGTATAGTTCAAGCAAACAACTAGTCTGTCACAATAACCACTTTGTCATAAAACAAGAATTCATTTCCCGAAATTTCCGTAACAGCAAAAAAAATCTTTAACATAAGGTCCATATGTAATTTGCATAAACAATTGAGTCGACCCGTACGACGGTAAATTAAATCAAGATTGCTTCTTTTTTTCTTCTTTCTTGTTTAGCTAGCATGAAAAAATTCTAATTACAATTTCTTTAAGAAGATAAATTTAATGTTAACTCTTCTTTTTTATGTTGCAATTTTTTCCGTCCTTGAACTTTTGAGATTTTGCGTTGTAACTTAGTTTGCAATTGACTATTTTGTACAGCTGGAGAGTAGACGTTTTTGCGCGTGAGTTTATTTTTGTTTTGTTTTTTTGTTAAAAAGAATTATTTTTCACATCCTTGTCACCATTGTAGCTGATTCTAGAAAGGTGAAAGTAGGAAAACATGACGGCGGGTGAGAATACGAAGAACATTTATATCCGGAGCAGGGTTAGTGATACAGGAAGATTAGTAAGCACGTGGGGAGTCGTCTCTGTACGACATCCGGATAGCTCTCATTGAGCGGTCTATACTTGCTGCTTATATGGCTCATGGATAAGTCCATCTGAGTGATTATAAGGTGGTCACTACAAAAGCAAGATTTATTTTTGATTGGTGCCGCGTGAGTGTTGTAAAAATAAATCGTTGTTTGAAACAAAACTTGAAAATTAAAGTGGAAATTACAGTTTATTACATCACGAAATCAATAAAGCAGAAACAATAAAGGTTATCATCCTGTTTTTATTTCTGAGCTGATAAAAAATAAAGTTTATTTTGTTAAACTTTCATATTTGTATCTTTCATTGCTCTTTTTAAGAAATTGTTCTATACAATACAATACAATACAATACTATATAATACAATACACTACTATACAATACAATACAATACAATACTATACAATATAATACAATACTATATAATACAATACAATACTATACAGTACAATACTATACAATATAATGCAATACTATATAATACAATGCAATACAATACAAGTTTGCTGAAAAATTAGTTGTATCTACAAACATTATATATAACCTATAAAATGGCTATGTCATCCCGCATACGAATGACAAAAAATTACCAAAATGAAAGACAAAGCAAAATTGAATCGCAAGTATTAGCTACTAACCCAAATAAATAACAAAACTCTTAAGTTCGGTGATCTGATCGGAACCGGTGTGTCAGCATGATTATGCCGTACACCTTAATCCTCGAAAAAAGGTGTCACTGTCTTGTATTCTCATCATTATATATATATATATATATATATATATATATATATATATATATATATATATATATATATAAGCCGCTAAATATAAGATGTATTGCACACATGCAATTACGTATCCTGGCTTAACCAGATGTTAATCAGGTTGCTGAACGATGACGTCAACCCTATATTCCGATCGAAGTATCGAGATCATGATAAAATGATTTAAAAAGGGTTTAACGTTATTGGAATTTCTAAAAGTGCAGAGCAATAAAACAATAGAAATTAGAATTTTAAAATAAGCGAACAATCAGATTCCGATTAAGGAATGTGGGGGATGCCAATGTAAGTCACAAACAAAGTAAAGCAGAAAGAGATAGAGAGAAAGAAAGATAGAGGGAGAGCGAGAGGTAAGCCAATATAATTCAACTCAAGCCAATGGTAAAGACACTTCAACTTTAATGTTACTTTATATGCCTATTAAAATGACTCGGGTAAGAAGACGCAGTTCGCTTTCTTACATTTTCGGTAAGAATTATAGAGTACCTTATAACCAGAGAGAGGGGGAAAAGGGTATTGTTGACTACCGCACTGTACACTAACTTCATAATTAAAACGGCTATTTAAATAAGCCTTGTACCATAATTCACTCCTCCAAGGATGCTGGTCAATATAATATTGTATTTTTAAATCCAAGTGACCCTTTCCAGTCATTCCTTAAAAACTATTCTGGGATGACTTTATCAAACAAGGTTTTAACGTGCCGATTTTAACATTAAATTACGTCAATGAATATTTTACAATTTCAGAAGGTAATGTGAATCCTTAGAGAAAAATCTGAAGAAAACATTCCAGATATTTAGACAAAAAAATATTTTGCGTTAAGAACTCTTAGAATCAAAATAACGCAGCCAAAAACATAAAAAAAAACTCTCGAAAATACATGGAAAAACAAAATAGAATAAAAAACGAATAATGTAGAAAGTGCCAGAGACAGCTAGAGTTATAATTGGATTTAATACATTTTACACGACTTTATGGAGATTGAAAAAAGGTGACAACATTAAAAAAAAGACATTTTCTTGTATTCTCATCTAAGATAAGACATAATGTCCATTTAGCTACAATTAGTTTGCGTATATATATATATATATATATATATATATATATATATATATTTATATTGCAACACGGAGTAATCGTAGGCGCTGAAATGCGCAGGTCTGTAGACAATTTATATATATATATATATATATATATATATATATATATATATATATATATATATATATATAGCCAGTAGAGTTTAGTTTCCTAGAAGTACATCCAATGAAACAACATGTGTCTACCAAATAGTGTTCAATGAGTGAACAGAGCAGGTATATATATATATAAATAAATCTATATAAATAAATTTAATATATATATATATATATATATATGTTATATATAGATGAGATGAAGTTGTAGGTATATGTGTATGTATGTGTGCGTGAGTGTGTATAAGTATAGGTATGCATAGGATTCTTAAGAGAAAGATATATATATATATATATATATATTATAAAACTCACTTTCAGTGTCTGCGTGTGGGTTCCGTCCTCATAGGTTCTGAAACTGCTGAACACATCTTTTGAAAACTTTATACAAAAGTAATTTATATTCTTGGTAGTGTTCTTAGATATATTTTGTACAGAAATTTATCCGATCAGTATCGAAAACTAAAAAAATCCGTCTCTTAAAAAGAGTTTTTCTTCTAAACATTATATATACACACTATAGTTTTTTACTTTATATATACGCACAATAATCTTTATTCAGCACATTATATATATACATATATAAACGCATATATATACACATATATTTGCGTATATATATATAAATATATATATATATATATGTATTTATGTGAAGTTTCATACGTATATATAAATATATAATTCTATATATAGAGATATCTATCTATATCAAGAATGAGAGTTCAATAAAAGCGTTGTTTTAATTTGAATAAAATAAATATAAAGCCGTGCGTTGTATCAGGCGGTTATATTTTGAAATGTTTGTACTGTGCGTAACTCTCATTCTTGATGTTATTCACGCTTAACGTACGCAAAGTTACAAACACTTCAAAATGCAACCGCCAGATGCAACGCGCGGTTTTATATAGACTTCTTTCTCCAAATTTACAACATGGTACGGAAGAAGAAAAGGAGAAAAAAGAAACAAACGAGAACACTGAAGATGGAGTCTACCTCTGAAATATATTTGTGACAAATTGCAAACAAGAAAAATACTTATTTATTTTCCTAATATTACGTTGTGACTTGGTTTCAAGCGCACTTGATGCGTATTTCATTTTATTTCTATATATAATAAAATATATGCATTTATATATGTAGTCAAATATCTGTATACGTGTAATCTATACATATATATGTGATTTAATACATATTGTGTATAGGTATCTTTATAAAGGTATCTTTATATATGTTTATGTAAATAAATAAATGTACTTTTATAATCTGAGGTTATCTTTATGCATAAATATATGGATATTTACGCGAATATATTTTCTGTTATGATATATATATATATATATATATATATATATATGCATTCTTGTGTACATATTCTGTATATGTATATACAAATATACAACTATACAACTGTATTTGTATTTATTGTATGTACTTATGGGCTAATCTTAGAATAAACGTTTGTATGTGTATACGTACATATTTTGTTCACATATATATATATATATATATATATATAACTGTATATCTATGTATGTGCTTTCATATCTGTATACGTATGCATGCACTTCTATCATTATAGTATCTGTGTATAGATTGGACATACCATCATAGCTGCTTGTATTTATAGGCGTGCGTGTGTGGATAAGTATTTCCATATTTGCATATATATATATATATATATATATATATATATATATATATATATATATATATACATTTTTCCCTGTCTCTTTTTTTACGATTCGTAAATGGCTTTAACTCATATAGTAAAAAAGAAATAGAAAATGGCCGCCATAAAAAAACACATTTACTTTCTCTTTAGAAGTCGAAGGAAAACATTTTAACTGTGTTCAATTTGTTTCTATTCAATTACTTATGCGTCTACCTCAATAGATTCGAGCTTGTTGCTTTTCTTGTTTATATTTCTATGTTATTCGTACTTGTTATCATTATAAGAAGTCTCCCGTTGTTATTCAAATGGCTGCTTTTACTGCACAAAAGAACCAGACAATAGAAGCAGGCCTGGATTTATTGTCACTCTTCGATCGTTCACCTTTTCAGCCTTTGTTTTGCTTCCGGTTTTATATATTCGTCTTTAATTCTTAACGAGAGTCTTTTATTTCTGTCCGTAGATTATGACTATCAAGCTTTAGTGTTTTCCCTTGATTGTGGATGTTAGGGTAATTTTCCTATAAAAAAAAACAACACCATTTATTTCTGCGTGTTGTACGCTTACGCTATTTTTTTCAAAATGTAATGTCTTTCTTTAATTTTGGTTTAAAATTTTGCATTTAAAAACAACTGCCCGATCAAACGGATATATAAAACGGGTTGCTGTCATTTTTTACAAATCTCACTTTTGTCTCGATCGCATCGACTTTTTATTTATTGCCGAAATAGCTTGTCGATGTTACAAAGATAAAAGTGGGATTTGTGAAAATAACGAACTAAAACTTGTTTAATACAAGCTATTTCGGCGCTTTCAATTTCCAAAAACGCTTTCAATTTTCAAAAATGCTTTTAATTTTAAACGATGTTTTAAAGTTTTTGAAGTTCGGCGTGAATCATTTAAAAACAAGTGCATGGTCAGGCTGTATACAAATGTCACTTGATAAAATGTATTCTCATTTTTTCATTGTAACTGTGTTTTTTGTTTCGTTTTTTTTGTTTGGCACTGTATATGATGAATCGGCACCACAAGTGCCGGCCCTGAGTTGTTGTATCCTAGGTGTGAATATCAAATCTCGGAGTAGTTTTGAGTTGGTCTTTGTATCGTTGTAGAGGTTGGCCGATGGGTGTTTTTCTATCGGCTAGCTCTGAGCACAGTTTTCATCAGGGAAACCTGTTCTCATCATTTTGAGAATGTGTTCTAATCAACAAAGTCTGTGCCTAATGATGGGGGCCTCAACTGCGCTCGCAATTTCCTTTTTTTTCTTCTTTTTTTTTTGCTCAACTAACATCCTTACACACGCCGGCACTTTCTTTTCCGCCTTCGCGTCATGGGTTCGAGCCTGGCTGCCTGTTTACTACAACTTTTTCTTTTATTTTCTTTGCTCACCACACACCTACATATAACCGGGCAACGCCAGGCACCCAGGCTAATATATAATATAAATATCGCATGTCTGTTTAAATGTTTGCATGTTTGTATGTCTGCATAAAACTTTCGATTGAGGCGACGGATTTTCACGAGATAGGTATCGCTTTGAGGCACGACCCTTTCGAGGATAAATATCGAAAGATTGGCTAAAATCAATAATTCTCTCAGCCTCAACTTGGCAGTTTTCTACTAGGAGGGGTCGGTTTTTTGCGTCGCCATTTTGGAAAGTCATCGTATCGGTTGGATTGACTTTATTAATGTCTACGGTCCGAACTTCCGGTCGCGTCATAGAGTAGGAGTAAAATGTCAGATTTTTTTTCGCTGTCTTTTCCGCCTTCGCCTTACGGGTTCGAGCCTGTCTACCTACTACCACATTTTTGCTCAACACACACCTCCAAATACCCGAGAAATGCCGGGTACCCATGCTAGTCCTATCTAAGATCTCGATACCGACCTTACAATCTGCTCTCTTTACTATTAAGAGCCAGGCTAATTTATATAGTCAGAATTTTCCCAATCCCACTGTTTTACACCTGACCTGTCGACGTTACTATTCGATGACACGAAGCCAGGTGTCAACAAGTGCTGTAATTTGACATATCTCTCTATTCGGATCAATAGTACTTTTGCCCAGACAACGTGTAGCTTTGCTCGCAAAAGATTTTTTTTTAAAACTTGACAACTTTTTAATCTACAAATAATAAGCTCCGATTCTCAATTCTACATATTCGTACTGCCCACAACCGCAAGTGTGTCTACGTAGGGCATATGATACAACAAATCGTATTATCAGAAAGTGATTTTTTTAGACAAGAACCCCAGTTTTCCAAGCTGGGCAAACTTGAGTTCTTGTACCGGAAGAATATCCAGTAAATAAAACGTTGTTAAGTAAATCTTTATTTTTTTGCATTTATTTTTGTAGCATTTCCATACTCCAAACATGGATATAAATATAACTAAAACATCCGCTGGGTCAAAGCTTTATATCGGTACCTAACTTGCCGGGGTGTGTTGCCTGTAGGCTGAAGTAAACCGCGTCACACACAGTAAATCGAACTTACTAAGGGAGATAATAACTTCCGGTGAATACCGGAAACATATCCAGTAAATAAAATGTTGTTTATTTAATCGTTATTTTTTTTTGCATTTTCATACACCAAACATGGATATAAATATCACTAAAACATCCGCTGGTTCATAAGCTTCATTTCGATATCTTACTTACCTGGGTGGTGGTCTGTAGGCTGAGATAAACCGTGTCACACACAGACAGACATACATAAAGAAAATTTATAATAAGATTTAGTGCGAGAAATTCTAACACACGATGGTGACTAGAAACATTAAACTAGTACTAGACAATATTCATCATCAGACGAGAACAGAGTTGGCACATAAGGCCACTTGTACATGTCTATCCTAAACTCTTCCTCAAACTTATTTCTCTAACTTATCGAATTTCCCTCAGCGAATATTTAAATATATCTATCCACAATAAAATAATTGAATAGGACACACCTACAAAATGTTCATATTTGTTCGATAACTTACTCGATGCGTTGCATATCCTTATTAGTTTAATATATCTCATATCCTAAGATATTATTGAAAATTATTTGTAGTTGTTTTTCCTCAACTCACATTATAAAATCTAAAATTCATATTGAAACGACGAATTCAAAGTAAGTTTGATTTTTCTTGGGGGGGGTGCTTCCCGATAACATGTTTACCTAAGCCTATTGGCTGATGCCTGCTGACTTGTTAAAAAAAAATGGAGATTGTCAGAACATGCGTGTTCTTCTGTAATGTAAACACGTAGCTGATAGGTTTGAATGAGGTCTGGATTGCTACCTGAGCCCATATGATGCAAAACCCGAAATCGGTAATGAGGGAAGTGGAACACTGGAGATCAATCTGAAACATGTATTTCACCATTAATTTTTCCCTAGTACAAAGTTGTCCATTATTTTACACTTAAGCTATTCAGCTATTCAATAAAACAAAAAAACAAAGGGGAAATTATAATCATTGCGGTTACAGAAGAAAGACACTAAAACTAGTTTTATGTTGTTTTATTTATATATTACTGAATGTGAGGCCATTCCCATTATAAAATCTAGTGAGTATTACGCAATTAAAATTAAGAAAACTACGTTATGCAAATAAACCAAAGCAAAGCGAATTTGGTCAAATGTTGTGCTTATCTAACAAAGCAACTCGAATTTTAACTTAAAATCACTCCTAATAAAATAAATAATTATTATTAATAATATAAATTAATAATATTTAACAACAGCAGCAACATATAACAACTTTTAATGCTTAAATATGCTTTTCTCACATTCTTCCATGACCAGAGATTTTATAAATTGCCATCAATTTTTTTCCCTCGTTTCTTTTTATTTCAGAACTAACATTGATTGAGTTTCTTTGAAATCCCCAAAGATAAAATGATTAGCAATGAAGAGTAGAGGTGATCAGCTTAGACTGACCTGACTCGGGAGATTGAACAACGGGGTTACAGAATATCTGCCCAGACTCTTCGATTAAACGAAGAATAAAAATTAAAAAAAAACACACACACACCACGATGTATCTATGTATGAGAAGAAAAAAGAAGCAGGAACGGACATTTAATCAAAATATAGATTTCACTCGGTGTAACTAGAGATGGGAGATATTACTTTATAAGGTATCACATCTCAGTATTTAATCACTGTCTGCCATTTGAAGCCCCCTGGCGTTATTCAATGAGTTATAAGTTGAATCAACTGCGAACAGCGTGTTTTTTTTTGTTCTGAAGAAAAGAAAGGAGAAAAGTGGAAATGAGAACGAGGAAAAATATGAGGAGGTAGAGGAGGAGGAAAAGGCGAAAGTGAAGAAGAAGGAGAAATAAAAAGGGGAATGGACAGAAGGAAGACGGACGAAAAAGAAGAAAAAAAAGAAGAAGAAGAACGAGCGAAGAGGAACAAGAAACAAAAGAGAAGGAACAAGAAACTGAATAAAAATAAGAGGGGGAAGAGGAGGAGGACAGGCGAAGAAGAAGAGAACAAGAAGATAAAGGAGACGGGCGAAAAAGAAGAAGAAGAAGGAGAACGAGCGAAGAGGAAGAAGAAACAAAAGAGGAGGAAGAAGAAGCTGAATAAAAAGAAGAGGGGGAAGAAGGGGAGGACGATCAAAGGAGAAGAGAACAAGAAGATAAAGGAGACGGGCGAAGAAGAAGAAGAAGAAGAAGGAGGAGGAGAAGGAAGAGGAGGAAAAGTAGAATGAGAAAGTGTAGCCAGAATTAAACGATAAAGAAATAGAAGGGGAAGACAAACAAGCAGAAAAAAGAAGGTGAAAACGAAAGAAGTGTGAGAATATAAAAGAAGTTAAAGAGGATGAAGAAATAAAATGCAAAGATGTAGAAGTATAAGACGAAGATGAAGGAGGGAAATAGATAGGGAAGAGAAAAGAAAAGGAGGAGAAGATGAAGAATGATAGGATTAGGGAGAAAAAAGAAGAAAGGGAAATAATAATAATAATAATAATATGATGATGATGATGATGAAAAAGGAGAAGATTCAAAAAGAAAAAGAGGGGACTATAAAGAGGAAGAAGACGAAGAAGATTAAGATGATGAAGATGATGAAGACGAGAAGAATATAAAGAGAGAGGAGATGATGATGAAGAGGAAAATAATGAAAACACAGAAGCGGAAGAAACAGAAAAAGGAAGAAAATGGAGAAGACAGAGAATACGAAGAAGGAGAAGAAGAAAGAAAAGAAGAAGGGGTAGAGCCTATGATAAAAAAAGGAAAAGATGAAAGAGAATATGTAGGAGGAGAAGAAGAAGAAATATGATGAAGACGATGAGGCAAAAGATGATCGTGGAAAAGAAGAAACAATGATGAAGAAAGAGAATATTAAAAAGAAGGTGCCGAGAAGAGAGGATGACGAGGGTGAGAAAGGAGAAGAAAACGTCGAAGGTAGAGAAGAAGAAGAAGAAGAAGAAGAAGAAGAAGAAAAGAAGAAGAAGAAGATGAAGAAGAAGCAGAAGACAAAAAAGAAGATAAGGAAAGAAATAAAAATCATAAAAGTTCTTATCTTAGCTTTGAAAATCGACGAAATTATTTATCGGCAACGGTGAGCTGACCAGCTAATCTCGACGCCGGTGAATTTCACTTGATCAAAGGCGAATAAAATGACGAGTCTGACCGGCATACGCTTTGACAATTCAGAGCACAAGTTTTGCCTAATGAAAAAAAAAAAAAAAAAAAAAAGATTGATTCCTTATTGATCTTGTCGATCAGTGGATATAAAACTATTGGAGACAGAAATTAAGGTCATCTGGACACACGATTACATAAAGTCGTACTACTGCATTAGTAAAACCGAAAGTAACAGCCTTGTGTTAAGTAGCAAATGTTACCAACCAATGTAAAAAAAAAAAAAAATCACCTTGGAACATGAAATCAATTAACGTCAGAACGGAGGAAATTCTAATTCTATATTACAGAAAATTATTTAATTTGAAGCTCGATGCTTGATAGATATAACAAAAGAGCATGTATATATATATATATATATATATATATATATATATATATATAAGCCACAATTTTGCTATATTCCAAAGTCCAATGTTTTATGTTTTTCCAAAAAATAAAACACTTCGGTGCATTTTACAGATCTGATCACTTAATTCTTCCTTTCATGTCACCTGAAGGGTCGAGCTTCAAAACGATACTGATCTTGTGAAAATCCGTTGAACTTTGAACCTTTAACAGCCAAATTACTGGCCGAAAACGGATTACAAAGATTTTCCCAAATCTCCATACCCTATATATCAAATTTCGAGTCTGTAAACTGAAAATTGACAGAGTTATAGTGTAGGGAAATACACAGACAAACACACAGACAAACACACAGACAAACACACAGAGAAAGACAGACAGAATGTTTCACTTTCATAGATATATAGATAGATAGATTGATAAATTCCGTGCTAATTGTGGTCAAAACAGTAAACACTATATGAGTAAGAAAATAATATTTTATTCATCAAGGATATGTTTTTTTTTTTTTTTTTTTTTTAATTACATTTTCACCCCAAACAAGGCACATTGCCTCTTTGGTGTAGGGTGCTACTATCAGGGGAAACATCTACTGGGGTACTATGTAGGGATTTGGGCAGCGAGATGTTGGTTCACGTTGCACTTGAACTTATGCATGTCAGTACAGTTGGGGAAGCAGTAACCTGGAATGGAATTCCAAAGTCTAGCAGTTCTGGGGAAGAAACTACTGGAGTAGAAAGATCTTTTACATCTAGGGATCTCTACAGTGTGGGGGTGGGATTTTGCAGCTTGTCGGATCTGTCGAGGGTGTTTACGTCGTGGGGGCACAAGTGCTTGCAGTTCATCAGAGCATTCACCATTATAATACTTGTAGAACAGGCAGAGGGATGCAACGTTTCGACGATGGGACAGAGGCTGAAGCTTAGATGCCAGTTTAGGTTCCTATCAGATTTGCGACTCTCTTTTGAACCCTGTCAAGGAGCGAGAGACTAGTAGCCGATGCACCAGCCCAAATATGACAGCAATACTCCATACATGGGCGAATAGTGGCCTTGTAGAAGTACAGGATACTATGTCTTTTGTATTATGTGCGCGGTCATATTTTTTTTGGGGGGGGGAGAAACTATTATGCCAATACTGTACGACTTACATTGATGTTTCTGAATTTTTGAGATGAGGTTTAGTTATTCGTATTGTTTGGATATATCTGGCTACTGTTCTCATCCTGAATGTGATTTTGCCAACGTTTTGGTCGATGTAACCTCCGATCTTCTTCAAGTGTATCTTGTCGAACTCGGGAATGTTTTTGTAAAACTCGGGAATTTGCGCGGAATTTCGAGCGAAACACTTTATTTACTTCACGGGGATAACGTCTTCTTGTTCCGTCAGCCTGTCTGAATAGACCTGCTAAGTCATTCAATTAAATACAACTGCAAATTACTTAGGGCCTCTATCCAGTCATGGCCGGTAGAACAAGACCGCAGCGGTGACGATGAGAAAGAGTATGGGACAGCGAGGAAAGATGTCTCTGACGCGCATATCTATAATAACTAGGGATAGGACAACAGCATATTCTTTTCATTGTTTTGACCATCGAGTGCGTGGCCGTTGATATTTTATATGCTTTTATATAGAGAAATGTGGTTATCGGTTGATTAACTGTGTCTAACTGTGTCTCCATTCAACATATTCGTACTGGCCACAACCGCAAGTCTGTCTTCGTAGGGCATATGATACAATAAACCGTATTATCAGAAAATGATTTTTTTTTTTTTAGATTTATAAGTGCGAAGAATTCTAGCACAGGATGGTTGACTAGAAACATTAAACTAGTACTAGAAGATATTCATCATCACCCGCATCATCAGACGAGAACAGAGTTGGCACATAAGCCCACTTGCGCATTGCTATCCTAAACTCTTCCTCAAACTTGTTTCTCTAACTAATCGAATTTCTCTCAGCCAATATTTAAATATATCTATCCACAATAAAATAATTGAATAGGACACCCCTACAAAATGTTCATATTTGTTCGATAACTTTCCAGATGCGTTGCATATCCTTATGGTTTAATATATCTAACATCATATGTCTCGAAAGTCAGAACAATGCAAAGTATACGCTGTTGTCATAGCCCTAATAATAACACATTAAGGTTTTCGCTTATACGTGAAGAAAGATAGTAACGAATTAAGGACCGAGTAAAAGATACGAAAAGTGAAAGAGCAAAAATACCACGTACAGATACTAAAAAACTAAATCCTTACACAGAGATATTTCTTGAATGCGCCGAAGAGGCATCCGTTTTAGATCGATAAGTAGTGGTGCGCATTATAATACGAAAGAATTATCTAAATCCGCAAAGCTTTCAATTTCTAACTGTTTTACGTGGAGAGTAAAGACGACGGGGAGTTTCTTATGTTTATTGAAAAATAAATGGCTAACACATACGTGAGAGATACTAGTATTCTCTTTAATTCTTAATTACCTACTTCATTAACAGATAAATGGGTGGGCAGATACACGGGGGTCGCTCTTGGCGATTATCATAGTTCTTTCAGTTTTGTTTTTTACAAAGGGGTTATAATATATTAAGGCCCAGAAGCTACTCGAAGATAAGGATTAATATTTGTATCGTACTGATTTGGTTTAAATTTGGTATAATTAGATTATTTACGAGGACAGTTCAATAAAAACTTGTTTACGTTGGACTTGAAGACGCCGATATTGTAATCAGCTCTGAAACAGACCAGCGGAACAGAGTTCCACAGGCGAACAGTTTTAGGAAAGAAGCTTTGCTTATAGAATCCGCGTTTAGGTTTCGAGAATGGGGAAATTATTTCATAGTGATTTTGGTTAAAGGAGCGTTTTTTTTTCTGAAACTTTGTGAGAGGGCAACATAGATTGGAGCTATCGGATATTTGCCATGACAATAAAGATAGAGTAAAGACAGGCTCGCAACGTCTATCCTTATTTGGTAATGGTTTCTTTAGGTCGAGCGTTTAGCCTCTTTTTGCTTTGTCCTGCCTTGACAGAGTACAAAATAAACTTCGTAACTTAATGGGAGATACCCTTTTCTCTTCTCTGAAACCTCTTTGCCACAGAAGGGACTTTGTGAGCCTGTCTTTGTTTTATCGTTATTTCCTCGTCTGAGCTACAATCACTGGTCCTCTCCACCCGCCAGTTCTTTTCGAAAAACACCTGTCTAGCTGAAACCACTATCAATAACTTTCCCCACTCTTTCACTGATCCTAAATCAAAACGGAGATTCCACAAACAAGGCTTCTTTCTTAGAAATGCACGCCTGTGGAACTCTGTTCCGTTTGCCTGTTTTCCAGCTGACTACAACGTGGTTGTCCTCAAGTCCAACATAAACAAATTATTAATGAACCACCCAAGTAATCAATCTACCAAACTGTGTTATTGTATCATTGATTACTGTACACTCAATCACCCTTATCCTTGAGTGGCCTCAGGACTTTGATGAGTGGTATCTCCAATGTAAAAAAAAAACGTCCCAAAGAGATTAAATTATAAATAAGGAAAGATATGATGGGAATTGTAATTAGTATGGATCAATTTATTACTAAGGTTTACGATCTGTGTCAGGAATCATAGACAGAAAATCTCAAATCCTCCATTAAAATTGTACAGTAAGATATGGGAAGGAAAAGAACAGAAATTCATTCTTTAATTAAACAAAACGCATCGCCAGGATCTTTCTACCGCTCCAAAAAGGATCTAACTGCCGATGTAATCTTGTACATGTAGGAGAGTCCAAAACGTCGTAAAATTGACTATTGTTGCTAACTCTATGGAGTAGGTCCTAAAAGTACCATTTCCTGCTCGTGACAAAACTGTCTCCGAAATATAGTGGATGAAAACGTTTTCGCCTTCATACTTCCTCTTCTTCACAAAATAAACGTTGCGCGTCTATCCCGGATCTCTCATTACTACTATCGTAGGTGCTCGACCGAACTTCAATCTATGGTTCCCACTGTAAAATATTCGCTACAAATAGTCATCTAGTTGCTACAATCGTCGACATCTTTCCTCACTCCTTATCTGTACTTGTTTTAAAGTTTGTGTTTACTATAATCTTTTTTACGCAAATATTACACAAGTATAAATCATGTAGAATGTCTGCGCGAATATAATTGCACGTAATAGTTAGCTAAATATGAACATCCCATAAGAAAACCGAAAACAAAAATAATAGGGAATTGATTAAAATGAATGTTTAAAAGAATATGCAAATTAGCTAGATCTTTTGCAGCTGAATGCAATTCCACGACTCATATATAACAAAGTTGTATGTTCTTTGTAAATAAACAGAAAGTGGGGGGGGGTAATATGACTATCAATGCACACATAAAAATATAGGAATATAGATTATTTCATGATAGCACAAAAATTGTTTTAACAAAAATATTATTTGAAATAAAATATAAGAAAGAGGAAATCTATGAGCGGAGTGTCTTACCTTGAACAGTCCGTCTGTAGGACACAACATTATGTGGCTACCTTCCGGCTATAACATAGTAGTTTTCAAGACTAATGTAAATAAATTCTTTTTAAACCGCCCGCTTAAGTAATGGAACCCTACCAAAATTCCTCCATTACTGATCATTCTATCCTAACATCAAATGGGCTCCGTGTCTTATTAAACGGTGGCCCCTAAAAACACACACAAAAATACATACACCTGCTTTATCTGTCTCATGAATGGTTTTAATTCTTAATCTCATTGAAAAATTAATGTTATAAGTTTTTAGAGACAACTATCAGAAAAAAGCGAAACGGAAGGTAAGGCAAGGCAAGATGGAAGAGAAAGATAGAAGGAAAGATGGGACGAATATAAAGAAATTACCAGGAGAAATAAAACCTATTTAAATAGTGATAGGAAAAAATAAGACAGTGAGACTTTAGCTTTCGCAGAGATCCGCTTTTTTCTTATGATAAAACAGGCAAACAAACAACAAACTTGTACTCAGCATACCGAGGCCGCAGTCCGTATATACTACACCACCCACCGCTTTTTCTCGAACTGTTTTGCTGGTACCAGCAAACTTAGCACCTCTTGAGAAAATTTGAAATGCCATCGACAAAGAATTTGATGCGTGAACATTGGCTATTCAAGTTTGTTGAGATCAAACAAGTAAGAAGAGAAAAATATAAAGAAAAATAGCACAGACCCTTCTGCAAATCTTTAGAACAGCATTGACGTCTGTCAGGGAAAATTGTTGAATGGAGTTATATGTTTGAAGTGGCCCCGAGTGGTTTGCAATGGCGGTTTGTATGATCGCATCAAAATGAAAGTCAGAGGCATCGTTACCAAGAAAAGACGTCAGACATCCAAGTTCGATCCCGACTTCTGGGTTCTGCCAGAAACACAATATAGTCAGAATAACTAAATAAATCCAACATACTTAAATATTTTAATAATTAATTTCAACAATATGTAACTATTGCACTATTAAGTTAAAACAGATTTAATAAAAAAAAATATCAATCCCTAAGTTAAGGCGTCGGGGGTGAACAAGGTTTAGCTAAAATATAGAACGGAACCAGAGCCACTAAGTATAAAAAAACATATAGAAATATTTCATTTCAAAAATATTTTTGTTAAAACACTTCTTGTGCTATCATAAAACAATCTATACTCCTATAATTTCTCGTGCATTGATATTTATATTAAAAACTCCTTTGTGTATTTATTTACAAAAAAAAATATACGACTTTATTAAATATTGATCCTGGATTTGCATTTATCTAAAAATACTTAGCTAATTTGCATACTCATTAAAACATCGATATTTGTTTTTTTTCGTTTTTCTTATGGGATGATCATCTTTAGTTAACTATTACGTGTAATTATATTCATGAAAATATTCTACATGATTTATACCTGAGTAATAGTTGCGTAAACAGGTTATAGCAAACAAAAATCTCTTTCCATATATAATTATGTATGTATATATATATATATATATATATATATATATATATGTTTAAAATGTTTGCCTACCAAACATATCTGTCAGTTTTTGGTATACAGACCTGAAACTTAATAGATAAGGTATTCGAACCCATGCGAAACTTTATATTTGTGATTTAGCCGGGGAAAATCGGTACAAAAATGTGAACATTAAAAAAAAATGAAAATTACCAGGTGAAGGGCGAACAACGGTATTACGAATATGTATGCCTAAGGTAATAACTTTTGTTCATGTTTTGATTTTTAGCCATTCAGCAATCATGCCTTCATAGGAAAGATAGTAACGTCAAAGGAAAATGTTAATCGTAAGCTAAACGTTTGGGTTTCGATCCTATTTTAAGAACATTTTTTAAATCATTACTATATATTGAGATCAATATAATATAATATAATAATAAATACGAAAATAAAATTTCAAATTTAAGCGTATTTACGACCGGGCAACGCTAGGCGTCTGCTAGTATAATATAAAGAAGATACAAAATTTTATTTTTACATTTCTATAAATAATGTTTTTTTTTTGCTTTAACACTTTTGATATCACGAAATAATACATAAAGAATTAATTTTTTTTATTATTTACATGTGTTTAGAAAGTTTTATTTGTTTAGAAATATTATTTACATGTGTTTAGATAGTTTCGATTTTGTAATTCAATAGAAGGTAGCTACTATGTTACATGTTACATTATTCCTGACAAAATTATGTGATAAATTAGATTAAACACACACACACACACACACACACACATATATATATATATATATATATATATATATATATATATATATATATATATTATTTAACTGGAATTCATTATTTAGATGAGTATTATTTATTAGCTTTGCTTTTATTGCGGACTATTATCCTCATCTTATTTTAGTTGTTTCCAATTTACTTGGCCAAAACGTGGTGAGACAACAACAACAACTGCATCCACTTAACAGTAATTGCAGTAGATGAAGTCAGGAGATTCAGAGTTCCTAACCGTCGCGTTGACCACCTGACGAAGGCCAGAGGAATAGTCGGCCGAAACATCGTGAAACAACTAAAATAAGATGAAGATGATAGTCCGCAATAAAAATAAAATTGAAAACATATATTTATAATCTTCATTTATAACAATGGATAGAAAAAAAATGCATTATTTTCATAAGAATATATGTTAAATATTTTCCAAATATATTAGAGAAATGAAAGAACTATCATCTTAAATTATTTTTTTAGAAATAAAATATTTTCAATTGAACGTATTTAGAATATTCACAAAATTATTTATAGCAATGTAAAAAGATAAATGTTTAATGTTGTTTTATGGTTTCATGATGAAACAAGACGTGTTTGCATATGGTTTCGTATTTCGTTTCATGCTTTGTGACTTTCGTTCTGAATTTAGGTAAACCGAGCCCACTTACGGCGCATTAACCTCAGAAACTGAATTTTCGGATACTACCTTGAAACTTTAGGTTTGCTTTCAGTAGCAGTTTGCACTCGTGCTTTCTTTATTTTGCCGTTTCGTCCGCACTTTCTATGTGCGATGTAGAAAAATTGCTGTTTACAAGATTATAATCTATCAGTATAGCATTTATTTTTTGCTTTAAAGTAGTACTTTTTGCTCCGATCGTTAAATTGTTTCTACGATTGTCTGAAACAATTTCCATAAAATATAAATTACAGACTAAAACCTGCTAAAATAGGTAACCGGTGTGTGGAGCCACCCTTTAATTGCTATTGCTCCCAAGTCCACTCTGAACCGGAGTGGTAGTAACTGTTAGGGTCCCAACTATGGGTTAAATAGAAAAGGACTTGAAAACAAATATATTCTATTAAAAAAAAATTCTTCAAATCTTTTAATTCGACATTAAATAACCCGAAAAGGCTTGATATGCCGTAAAATAAAAACAACCAACTAATATAGGAAACCAATTAAGTCTAAGGGTAGGAAAATTTTGAATTATCAAATTGAAACTTCATATGATAACTAAAATCGATTAAGAATACACAAATTGCGAGGAAAACCATACATTGCTTTCAGCAAAATAAATATTGGCAGTCGTATAATGAAGACATTGAGTATCTGTGATATATTTTAGAAAAACAGACGCTTTAAAGTCATAATAAATTTTTACACAGAACCAGCCTTTTTTATGGCTCCGTCATAAATGTCCAAAGCTAACTTTGTAACTCGTATCTCTCTTCGCCACGCTAAAATCGACGAAACTATCCCTTGACTGTGCTGATATCAGCAGTATTGGTTTGTAAATGTTCAACAGGCGCTGATGAATGCTGATCAGTTCAATTTTTCTGCATGAAAGGATTCGATGACACATCTCTACTTCTGACAGACGTCTCTAAAAAGGGTTGCTTTCTTAGAGTTCCATGCTGTCAATATCTGTAAAAAAGAGATGAAACTTTCAGGTCAAGAATGAAGAAGTTCAGTCATAATAACAATGCAATTTACAATACCCTCTGATCCATGCAAGCAGAATGAAAGTTAAGAGGCATTACGTTTAGAACAGCGTTCATATACTGCCGTCGGGCTGAGATATAAATGCAGAATCTATTTTCCCCTCTACGTAAAAAGAGAGATGTTTTATTATTAAGAGAATTTTATTTTATTTTTTCAATTCAGAGTGCTAATTTAGAAGAGCTAAATATCCATCTTACAGTAAGACGTGACCGATGTGTAATGTTTCCTTGTTCGAATACAAGTATATAAGACCTTAAAAATACTCACCAAAAATACTCTATTGATGTAAATACAGGCTTGAACGATGAAAATGTCGCCTATGAAAAGACGCCATGATTCCATTTCCGTTTGATAAAAACCGGTTTTCTTGTTTTGTTGCAGATCATCTACTAGTTGGCCAGATGTGTACAAATCCCAAGAGCGACAAGAGCCTTATATCATTTTTGAAAGTGACACAATCTTCAAAGAGTCAGATCGGACATCCTCTTCAGGATAACTCATGCTCTCTACAGATTCGAGTTCACAACAGACCAATTCCTAGCACCTTCAACATGCAAATCAAGAGGTTTCAACGCTTGAGGGCACAGCTCAACGCATTGTGCGGAGTACAGTTATGGTCTTTGATGTAGTTTCAATATGTAGGGACATATCATGCCACATCGCATCTTCGAAGTCGGCCTGAATGTAAACACCAACGTGTACCTGGATGTGCTGGAGAGTGTGCTTATCCCCTTGTGCAATCAGGTGGCCGCTAACACACTCTGGGTGTGGCAGCAAGACTCAGCGCCGGCCCATAAGTCCAAAGAGTCCTAGGCTTGGTTTCAGAAATAGCACTACGACTTTCTATCCTTCTCTCGCTGCCCCCCTCCTCCCGATACCTGAACCTGTTGGACAGCTTCGTTTGATCATACGTCGAGAACATTACCAACCTGACCACCCACAACATCAAAGCCAGCCTGCAGCCCTGTCGGTGGGGCATTAGAATACGCTGACTGCCCCACTGCAGAGGGTAAAAGTCCCTCAATGGGGGTCCTGGATATGACCTTAAACTATATCCGATGGTGAGGCCCCAGCTTGCGGGCTTTAGGGAGTGTGGAGCCACCCTTTAATTGCCATTGCTCCCGGAGTGATAGTACCTATTAGGGTCCCAACTATGGGTTAAATAGAAACTGACTTGCAAAAAACAAATATATTCTATTTAAAAAATTGTTCTCCAAAGTCACTGGATTCGGCATTAAATAACCTGAAAAGGGGTTGATATGCCGTAAAACAAAAACAACCAACCAACCAAACCAAAGCCAGTCTGATCCGACGAGCCCCCGAGTATTCGCGGAACTCCCACCGTCGCTTGCAGAATAGGCATTATTACAGTTCTGGACCCGTATCGAGGCCGTAGTTGAGGTTGAAGGCGGTTACATAGAATAGATGCCAGCTCTACGACATAATCAAGTTACCTAAATTAGTGTTTTCAATCAAAATTTTAAAATAAAGCTGTCATGTTATTTTCTATAGGGAGAAAATTTATTAATCTTACCTGAATCACCATCTTAGCAGTCTTACAGTTGAAAGAAACTGAGCTTTAAGAGAATTAATCGAAGCAAGGCATTTTATACCTCGATCTAAGAATCCTTTTTAGCAATCAAGCTGTAATACTCACATTTTAACAATTAAAATTTTTTATTCAACCCGAATGGATAAAAAAGGATTGCAAACTACAGTGTTATGATGAGGGATGTTATGCATTCATGACCTGAAAGTTTCATCTCTCTTTTGCAGATATTGACGTCGTGAGACTCTACGAAAACAAACCGTGCCATAGAGGTACGCCAGAAGCAGAGATTCTTCATTAAATCCCTGAAAAAATATGCATTGAGAATAGTGGTGACTCTGTTGGCAAATATGTTCTTGAGCACAAAAGGCCGATAGTTTTATTTGTAGCCTTGTCTTCAATATTTTGAGTAAAATGTAAATATTTAATTTAAGAACATATATAGTTTGGCAAAGCGAGCTCTGGACGCTCATGCATAGCCAGTGCACAAAAGGTCGCCCGTATTAATGATACATCTCCCGTCTTCGTAACTCTTCGACTTTTTTAGTTAAAAAAATAAGAGGTTTTACTTTTGGAACGAACCTCTTAGTACCGGGTTAGCTAAAGATCGATATGAAGTAATATGTTCAGATAAGATAGTTTAAGGAAAATACAAATATCAAACGGAAATGGAATCATGAATGCAACACGACGTCAGACTTGAAGAAATATGCTTAGATAAAAACAGCTGTTAATTAGTTGTTGGTTGGTTGGTTATTTGGTTGTTTTTATTTTACGGCATATCAACCCTTTTCAGGTTATTTAATGTCGAATTAAAAGATTTTGAAGAAATATATTTAATAGAATATATTTGTTGTTTTCAAGTCCGTTTCTATTTAACCCATAGTTGGGACCCTTACAGGTACTACCACTCCGGATCAGAGTGGACCTGGGAGCAATTTTAATTAAAGGGTGGCTCCACACTCCCCAAAGCCCACAAGCTGGGTCCTCACCACTGGATATAGTTTAAGGTCATATCCAGGATCAATTAGAGTTAGGAAGTCTCACATCTGCGACGCATAAAGAAGCCAAAGCTTATGATGTGAAGCTAGATCTAAGCGTCTTTCCCGTTTTTTTTTTCGTTGCAATCAAATCTTTCTCGATTGTAAGCTTCCAGTTCATTCTTGGTCTTTCTCTTTTATTTTCTATGCCGCTTGTTGGAAATTCTCTCTGCAGTCAACTGAAGGGTATGTCTGAGTCTGCGTTTGCTGTCGTTCAGTGCGATCTCTGGTTTGAAAATTCGATCGATTCATTTTGATCCGTAGCATCTGTCTAAGATACTTGGAATCACACGCATCTGATTTCTTCTCTTTGCTGATTTTAAGCTGGCAAGTTATACTTCCTCATATCAGTGTAGACAAACTGTTCTGCTATAAAATCTAAATTAAGATCTGTGATATAGATGTCGTCCTTCCAGATCTTGCCTTTCCATATCTTTCCTCCTTGGATCTTATCTCTCCAAATCTTGTCATTCCAGAACTTGTCTCTCCAGATCTTCCCCCTCTAGATCTTATCTCTCTAGATCTTTCCTCTTCAGATCTTGCCTCATTAGATCTTATCCCTCCAGATCTTTCCTTTCTAGATCTCACCTCTCTAGATCTTATCTCTCCAGATCTCGCCCCCTCAGATCTTGCCTCTTTAGTTTTTATCTCCCTTGATCTTATCGCTCCAGATCTTGCTTCTCCAAATCTTATCTCTCCAGATCTTGCCTCTCCAGATCTTGCCTCTCCAGATAGATCTTATGTATTATTAGATTGGTGTCTACGTTCATCTTTAAAGAATATCGAGTATTTCTGCCTCTCCAGATATTGTCTCTCCAGGTTTTGCCCCTCTAGATCTTATCCAACCAGATATTGTCTCTCCAGATCTGCCTCTCTAAATCTTATCTCCCCTAATCTTGCAGAGATGCGTATATGCTTCTGAGGCCTTACTTGTTCTGCACTGAAACTCACAGACCCCCCCCCAAATAAACAAACATTTGGAAAGATATAAAAATAAAATACATTATTTGATTTGAACAATAAGCAGAAGTAATCACGGCAGACATAGCGCAATAATTTCATACTAGAACGTTTGCATGATATTAAACATTAATAAACAATTTTTGTGCTTGATATGTCCTAGAAGGTTATGGAAGTTGTTGAAACATTTAACAAATGAAATCAAAACAGCCGACAATTAGCAAGAGTGATAAAATAAAAATATGGTGGAAATAATCAATATTTTCTAATTAGTTAAAGTTAACACTTGCAAACCACGCATGATTAAAAATAATAGGTAGGCATAATGTACTTGTAAAGTTTATGTATCGTAAATTTTCTTTTGATAGGATTTCCAAGTTTAATTCAATTTTGACTGTTTATTAAATTTTGTAAGGCGAAAGTAAAACATAGTTAACAAAAGGCCACGGTCTTGCTAAGAATGTTTTTCTCAATAATAGCATAATTATTTCAACACGGTCCATAAGCTGCACATGTACCAAAAATCATTAAAATAAAAAGTATCTTGTTTGCTATCAGTGGTTGCATCATAGTTTCTTTGTAACATAAAATAAGTATTTATTCATGAAACTAATCATGTGATTGGTGGTTTTAAAAGAACTCTTAAAAGGTCTACAAAGGGAACAACCAAGACTGAACAAGTGTAAACTAATCTACTAAATATGGACATGCTTGAAGCAATATGATCAGACTAAAAATCTTATAAAGGGAAATAATTATGTAATTATGTTATACACCCAAAATTCTATAAAGGCTTAAAGCTATATATTCTGACAGAAATACTCGATATTCTTTAAAGATGAACGTAGACAGCAATCTAATAATACATAAGATCTATCTTCAAAATGGAACCTCGTTGTATAAAGATATGTAAGAAAATGCAGACATTAATAAGGGCAGGATACTCTTAGGAATCTACACAGATATAAAAAAAATCTACCCTTAGTCAGTACAATTTGTAATGTCACATCCAAAAATACATATAGTATATAAATTATGGTATCTCAGGATTATTTGAAAAATTTGTGTACACCTAATATTAAATAAAATTTTATTAAACAGACCCCAACCTCAACTAAAAATTAAATAAGATAATAGTAAACAGAACCCAAACATCCACTTAACACTAAATAGCATAATCGTTTAAAAAACCCAACTTAAACCTAAAACAAAATAAAATGATAATTAACAAAACCCAAACATCCACTTAACACTATATAGCATAATAGTTTACAAAACCCCAACCAAAACCTTAAACACAATGAAATAATAATTAACAAAACCCCAACATAAACTTAAGACTAAATCAGATAATAGTTAACAAAACCCCGACCTCAAATTAAGACTAAATCTGATAATAATTAACACAAGTCCAATCTCAAATTAATACTAAATAAGATAATAATTAACAAAACCCCAAAATAAACTTAAGACTAAATAACATATCACTTAACAAAACCCAACATAAACTTAACACTAAATACCATAATAGTTACCAAACTCAACTTAGGACTAAATACGATAATAGTTAACAAAACCGCAACCTCAACTGAGGTCTAAATCAAAGATTAGTTAACAAAAACGCACGTTCAACTAAATAAGATAATAGTTAACAACCGCAGACTAAATAAGATAATAGTTTACATATACCCCAAATTTACTTAAGACTAAATAAGATAATAGTTAAATAAACCCAACATCCACTAAACACTAAATGCCATAATAGTTAACAAACACGAAACGCAGCTTAAGATTAAATTAGTTAATAGTTAACAAAAATCAAACCTCAACTAAGGACAAAAAATAATAGTTAACAACACCTCAATGTCAACTAAAGACTAAATAAGATAATAGTGAACAAAACTCCAACCTCAATTAAGACTAAATTAGATAATACTTAAAAATTCCAAACTAAACTTAAGACTTAATACGATAATTCTTAACAAAACCGAAAACTTAAGTAAAAAATAAATAAGATAATAGTTAACATACCCCAACCTCAACCGCAGCTTAAATACGATAATAGTTTAACAATACACAGCATTAACTGAGGACTAAATAAGGTAATAGTTAAATAAACCCCAGCATCAATTTAAGACTAAGTAACATAAGCGTTTACAAAACCGTAACCTCAGCTATGGACGAAATAAGATAATAGTTAACAAAACCCCAACATTAATTATAGACTGAATCAGATAATAGTTAACAAAACCTCAATCTGAACTAAAGAGTAAATACGATAATAGTTAACAAAATCCAAACCTCAACTAAAGACGAAATAAGATAATAATATTGCTAACGAAATCCCAACCTAAACTTAAGACTAAATCAGATAAAAATTAACAAAACACCATCATCCACTTTACATTAAATACCATATTAGTTAACAAACCCCCAGCCTCAACTAAAGACTAAATAAAATGATATTTAACAAAACACAAACTTCAATTTCAGACAAAATCAGATAATAGTTAACAAAACCCTAACCTCACTTTCAAAGTAAATCACGTAATATTTAACAAAACACCAACCACACCTTAAGACTAAATCAGATAATAGTTATCAAACCCCAACCTTAACTTCAGAGTAAATAAAATAATAGTTAATAAAATTCTTATCTCAACTTCAAACTAACTCCGATAATAGTTATCAAGACACCTAACCTCAACTTAAAACTAAATAAGATAATTGTTAAAAAGACCTCAACCCCTCAAAGGGGGATTAAACTGCTATATTAAAGTACTAATGCAGAACAAGTCAATAAATCTGCAAGTGACGCAATATTGGTTGAAATAAACTTATAATAGAAATAATGAAAATCATAAGATTCTATGTATGACATGAAAAGAAATGAGAATGTTAGAAAAATCTGTGTAATTCAAGTAATTATAAAGCGACCGGACTAATAAAGAATAATTTCAAAACAGTGACGTCATCCGGACACGGCCCAGCATTTAAATACAGTCGTCATATGCGTGTCTGGTCCCTGTACACAGATGTTAAACTAATACAGCCGAAATCTAGATGGACTTTAAGTAATATGTTCATATAGAAGAAAAGTTTGGTATCCTAGAAAGTTACATGGAAGCATTAAACTAATACAAAATTAGTCAATGAATCTACACGTGAAGCTATGGTTTACCTTGGAACCCTTAGAATGATATAAGGGATAAAGATGCTATCTGATGATTTTGACATAAGTGGCGACCTTCTACCCTAACATAAATACCCCGAGAAACGTATGCATACATATAGTATCAGCAAGCCTCACTCTTCGGTCTAATCTGAACACCATTGCCAGAAGCATATCTGATGAATTCCCATTGCCCATCTGGAGACATTGATATCCTTAAAATAATGGATGATACCACAATAAACTTCCAACAACCATTACCAGAATTGAATTTCTATGTACGGCATAAAAAGAAAATTGAAGTTTAAGAAAATCTCCATAATTTCAGTACTTATAGAGCAATTAGATTAATTAAATAGAATTCCAAAACCATGCGGGCAAATATGCACGGTGCACCAAGTTCAAAAGAGGCACAAAAAATTGTATATGAAGAGGCTAGAATTAGAATTTTTTTTACATGGAGGTCACCCCTTATCAAGGCCCAGAGGCCACTCGAGTATAAGGGTTAATGGGTATACATTATTCATTATGATTTTAGCGTAGTAAACATTAGTGAGAATTTTGTAACTTGGATTACTTCGGAGGGGACGGTTCAATAAGAACTTGTTCACGTTGGACTTGAAGACAATCAGATTGTAGTCAGCTGGAAAGCAGGCAAACGGAATAGAGTTCCACAGGCGAGCAGTTTTAAGAAAGAAGCCCTGTTCATGGAATCTACGTTTAGGTGTAGGCACAGATAAAGAGTGTGGGAAATTGTTGATAGTGGCTCTAGCCAGCCGAGTGTTTTTCGTGAAAGTCTGGCGGGGGGAGGGGGCATAGATTGAAGTTCAGATGTGCACCTGCCACTGCTGGAATGTATGAGATAGCGGATAAATTTTTGGCATATAGTGGGATAACTCATCCTAAAATAGAAACAACCACTATCTCTTCCTTTTAGAGAGGGTACTAAGTGAGGAGGAGGGAAGCGATGATGTTTGTTCATATTACATTGTAATACTTACACGTTAAAAGCAACCACGTCCTTTCTTTTAACGTATAAGTATTTAAATGTAATGTTAACAAACATCTCGCTTCCCAATTCCCTATTTAGTATGCACGTATAAATATGCCTTCCAATTCATAGTAGTACAGCTCAGTTAAAATTTGTTTTTTTGGAGTTAATACGAGAAAAAAAAAGATAGAATTACCTTTTTTTACAGAAGTGTCACATCTAATAAAGGCCCAAAGGCCATTCGAGAACAAGGGCTCAATGATTGTCAAGTATGGTGATTGTTAATGATGGTGGTGATTGTGTAGAATCTAAGAGGGCAGCTAAACAAAAAATATTTAAATTTGACTTAAAAGGGAACATGTTTCAGTCAGCTGAGAAGCAGCACTGCAGTATTAAGTTTCACATAGGAACAGTTTCAAGACAATAACTTTTGGTCATGGAAGTTTCGTTAAGTTTCATGTAGAGAGATAGAAAAACCGAGTGGAAGGTACACTATTGGCTGTGATTTTAGCTAGATGGCTTTTTTTCAATATCTTGAGGGGCATTGATTTAAATTAAGTTAAGCACCTGTCATTTCTATTGAGAAAAAGGTAGTATTCCGGAGAAAAAGAACTTGTCCACTAGATTTTGAAGTTCGTTTTGTACTCTGCCTGTACGGGCTTTGGGGAATGTGGAGCAACCCTTTAATTGCCATTGCTCCCAGGTCCATTCTGACCCGGAGTGATAGTACCTGTTAGGGTCCCAACTATGTGTTAAATAGAAACCGACTTTAAAAACAAAAACAAATATACTCTATTAAAAAACTGTTCTTCAAAATCACTGGATTCGGCATTAAATAATCTGAAAAGGGTTGATATGCCGTAAAACAAAAACAAAAATAAACAAACAAACAAGTCCATTGCGTAACTCTTCGCCAGATGTGGCAGCACTTGTTATCTAAATTTCAGTAGAGACATACGTAAAATAATAATCTTTTGATAGAAGAACCTTAAGATGTTAGGAATTAACGTAGAGTTATATACTACTTGAAACTGAAAGAAAGACTTGAGGGACTATGTTCCGAACAGATTGAAATGAAGCTGTATAATGTTAATCAAGTTGTTATTATTGATGATGATGATGATGATGATGATGATGATGATGACGATGATGATGATGATGATGATTTTCCTCTTAGTACAGACCAATCAGTCACCTGTGCATCATGAGTAAGTTGCTGGAATCTGTGATACACAGTGAAGTGCTCAACCACCTCAACAAATATACCTTGTTCGGTGACGTGCAATGTGGTTTCCATTCTGCGAGATCGACAGCTGACGAACTAACTGTACTATCACACAGGATTGGTGAATCTCTACACAGGCGCTTCGTTTCTAGAGCAATAGCTCTGTATATATTAAAAGCTTTTGATAGAGTAAAGCAGAAAGGTCTGCTTCACAAGATCACCAGCTATGGAATAGCTGGAAATGCCCTCTCAATTATTCCTTTCTCTCTGATAGACTCGTAAGTGTAGTGGTTGATGAGCAGAAATCAAAAACTCATAGTATTTATCATTCATAGACATTTATGCAAGGCTTCAAATACCAACAATGACCAAGGTGTTTCTGATTCTCTTCTGATCTTGAGAATGTGGTGCAATGGGGATAAAAGTGGATAGCTTATTTTAATGCATCGAAAATCAAGCTTCTCCTATTTCATCATGATCGCCCTAACTCCATCATACTCCAATTAAAATGAATGGCTCTCGTCTTGAGGAAGCTCCATATCTTGACAGGATTCTGGGACCTTCAATCCTGGAACATTTACGAGGAGCGTGCAATAAGTAATGCCCCTGACCCACTTACCATAGCAGTAGAGCAACGAAACTTGACAAAGTTATTAGTCTTTCTCTGCATAGGAGACACCGAGAGTTATGCATTTCTCCCATCGTTTGATGCAGCTTTGGAGACCGTTTTGTAGAACACCCCAGGTTGATCCTCCAACCACGACGTGACTTCAGAAAGAAAGGCTGCATCATCTTGGAAACGCTTTCCTTTCAAAAACAACTTCGTGGCTGGGAAGAAGTGAAAGTCAAAGAGTGGAAGGTCAGCAAGGTATGGAGGATGGTGGAGGATTTCATAACCAAACGCTCGTGCTTCTCATCTGCCGACATGCGAGTTGTGGACCAGAGCGTCGTCCTGCAGGAGGAGAGTACCTTTGCTGATCTTGTCCCGCCTCTTGATTTTGATAGCTTCCCTTAATTTCCTCAAAAGTGAAGCATAATACGCTCCTGTAATTGTGGTACCCTTTGTTAGGAAATTTATAGTCACTACTCCGTCCTGGTCACAGAAGATTGTGAGCACCCTTGCCTACTTTGGAGGTGGTGAGTCCAAGTACTTCCACTGCATTGACTGGGCTTTGGTCTCTGGGCCATAGTGATGAACCCACGTTTCATCTCGTGTAATCAGTCTTTTGAAAAACTTTGACTCATCTTCTTGGAACATCTCCAAATTAATCCTCGAGCACTCGACGCGTTCTTCCTTCTGGAATGGTGTGAGCAACTTCGGAATCCATCTGGCAGACACCTTATGCATATGAAAATAGTCATCAATGATAGTTTCCACAGACTCTGTACTAATCTTGACATCTTGGGCTATTTGGCGAATAGTAATGCGCCGATCTTCCAAAATGGCAGCCTCAACTTGACGGACAGATGCCTCATCAATGGCAGAAGGGGGGCGACCAGATCTGGGAGCTGTTTCCACAGACTCCCGGACATATTTAATTCACGATGTCAGCATTTTAAAAGGTTATATGATGGTGCATTATCATCATAAGTTTCTTTCTTTTCATCGAAAGTCTCCTGTGGCGTGCTTCTTTTCAAATACAAAAACCGGATCACTGCTCGACATTAAACAGGCTCCATTTCACACCTGACTCAGTTCATACACCTGTAAAATAGAAACCACAATTAGTTCAGACCTGCAATTTACCACATAACCCGTATAGATATAAATCATTGCACATGCAAAATTTCAGCTGGATCAGATAACTGGAAGTGGGTCAGGTACATTACTTATTGCTCGCCCCTCGTACATCAAATCGGTTTCCAAGATCGCTTAAAAAATTGTTAAATCACTCTACCGCTCCAGCAAGTATCTCACTGCCAATGAAACCCTATATTTGTATAAGAGGCAGATACGCCTAAAAATGAAGAACTGTTGCCAAATTAGAGCAGAAGTTGCTCGAGGAGCACTATCCAACTTGATAGAATTCATAACCATCTTTAAAGCCTTTGGGGATTGTTAGATAATAGCAAGGTTAAAAATTAAATCAGCTATTTTTGATCTATCTATCTGTCCATCTATCTATTTATCTATCTATCCAGTGTTTTTTAATAGTTGATATTGGAAATTATTTATAGTTTAGAGAATAAAGTGGTCTGGAATGTAACAATACATTCTAGCTAAAATTGTTACAGAAATTAGCTTAGTTTAAATATAAACAAAAATAACTAGATCGATCTTGAGAAGTTGCGTACGTGACAGAGGAGATCACTTTAAGGAGACATGTCTTTTAATCGGCTACGTCACCGGAACGTACAGGTCAAAAGAGAACAGAAATTTAGTCAGTCGAGAGTTTGAGTTTCGTCACCACAGTGAACAGGCAAACTTTTCAAAGTCCGGGAGAAAAGAACAAGCACGTAAGTAGAATCCGTGAATACCATTAAGACAGCTGCAATATATTTATATTTTGTAATAATATAAAGTGCTGTTCTACGGTTTCACAAAAGAAAAAAAAACAATCAGGTTTCTTATTGTCTTATGGCCGATCGTGTTGATTGTAGCATGTATATCACAGAACCCAGCAGTGAAGACAGAAGAAACCCTGAAGAAAGAAAAGGCGTGAAGAATCTCTACCGTCTTCTAAGATATCAACATATTATATCACATGAATATTTGTGATACCCGCTGTAAATACATGTCTATATCGATTTAATACGTGGCTATACAACATGATGACCTTTTCTCTTCCCTGCAACCAGAAGGGACGTTGCGAGCCTGTCTCTGCTCTATCGTTATTTTCATGGCAAGTGCTCGACTGAACTCCAATTTATGTTCTCTCTTGCCAAACTTTCGCAAAAAATACTCGACTAGCTACAACCACTACAAACAGTTTCGCCCACTCTCCATCTATACAAAAGGCTAGCTATTCAAATCCAATGTAAACAAGTTCTTGTTGATTCGTCTCCATAAATAATCAAATTCTACTCAATTTATCCCATTATCGATTACTACACTACCACTTTACATTCATTAAACCTTATCCTTGAGGGGGTTCAGGCCTAGAAAAGAGGTGACTCCCAAGTAAAAAACTGAGATGATAATGATTGTGATGAGCATGATGATCATGATAATGATGATGGTAATGTTAATAATGATGATAATGATGATAACCATCATCATCATTGCAGTGATAATGATAATGATGGTGATAATGGCTGGGGGGGTAATCGCTGGGCATCGATTCGTTAAGTAATTTTAAATTTTCACTTTTCCCAGTAGATTGTCATGTTGCTTCTTTTAACATTTATCTTTTGCAGTCTTCAGCCCTAATCTCATTTTCACCCTCCCCAACTTCTTCAAATCTTTTCGTTTTCATTCCTTTGTTTGGATTCGTTTTTTCTTTCATTCATCTTAATCAAAATGCGAGGCAGGAAGTCTCTCTATGTTTTATGTCTGTTTGTTTGTTTGTTTGTTTCGGGTTGAGCTTACGTGATTGTCAACGAAAAATCTCACGATGAATTGCAAACAAAGAAATTAATCTGAATTTATTTTACCAACCTCAGCACAAAAACAAAAACCAAAAAAAATATCGACCGATTAAAATACAAAATCTGTCCACAACAATGAAGCAATGTTGCCTCTTACAAGCCTAGGATGACAGTTGGCATGTGGTTAGTCACACAGACTGACAAGCTGGGTGTTCCAAGTTCGCGTCTTGGTCGTTTCACAAAAAAATCACTTTCCTTGATGATGTAAGTTACCTTCACGTGGTCCCTCGTATAAATATCCGATGTATTTCTAGAAAGAAATATGATTGAAAAATATCTGGGAAATCAATTCCAACAATAGAATCTTCGGATTCATACAGGATGAGCGTAACCTTTTACTAGCGAACTTACCCAACTTTTTGATAGTGTCTAAGTCGTTTAACATTGACAAAATCGCTGCAATGGTTTATCTCTGTGCTTGTTTTAACGTACTCATGTTGAATGCGCATTGACTTGGAATAGTGTTATAAAAGTAATGCTACTTACTTATCAAGGCCAGAAGTCCAACCGAGAATAAAGGTCAATTATTATACGATGGGAATGTAGTAATCGTTAATATTGGAATCAGAAGTAGAATTTGATTATTTGAGAGGAGGGCTCAAGAAGAACTTATTTATGTAAGGTGACCGCTACATAAAAAACAAAGGAAAAAGAGAAAATAAACGGGTCGGCATTTTTCTCTTCTTTTTAAAAAAGTTCCCATCACCATTATAATTGTTTCGAGACCACTTAAAAGTCTTTCGTCATGGTCCATATCGCCTGCTGTACACTTTTCTACTCCGACGTCGCGGCGGCCGTAGCTAGCCATTTCTCGCCTCCGCATTTACACGTCAATTTTCTTCCCCGTCCTCTTTCTTTCTACCCCAAACATGTGCTGTCGTTTTCTTTTCTTTTCCCTTTTTCTTCACGCGCACACTTCCTAATTTATATATCCCGTTTTTTTTTTGCTACTGTTGCTGCTGCTAATCTTTTCGCATGTTGGCTATCCTTCGCTGCTCCAGATAATTTCCCACGCGTTTGTATTCACTATTTTACATTTGGATGGAGTACTGCTGCCACATCTGGACAGGAGCTGCTAAAAACAGCCTATCCTGCCTTGACGAAGTACAAAATAGACTTCGTGGCTTAGTGAGGAATTCCCTGAACTCTTCTCTGCAACCTCTCTCCCACAGAAGAGATTTTGCGAGCCTGTCTTTATTTGATCGTTATTTCCATGGCAAGTGCTCGTCCGAGCGCCAATCTCCGCCCATCCTCGCCAATCTTTCACGATAAAAACCCTCTATCTGAAACCACTGTCAGTAATTTTCCCCACTCTTTATTTGTGCCTAAATCAAAGCGTAGATTCCATGAACAAAGCTACTTTCTTAGAAGTGCACGCCAGTGGAATTCTCTTCCGTTTGCCTGTTTCCCACCTGACTACAAGTTGGATGTATTCAAGTCCAACACAAACAAATTCCTAATTAATTGCCCCCTTAAGTAAGACACTTTATCAAATCTCCAATACTAACGAGTACTACGATACTATTGCATTGATTACTGTACACACAATAACCCTTATCCCCGAGTGGCTCCCCGTCTTGATAAATGGTGACCCCCCCATGTAAAAAAATGGTATATTTACATTGCACTTGAAAAATACTATAATTATTGCAGCCAACTGCGAAAGCCGGTCAGCGAAACTTTGTTCATGGAATCTGCGTTTAAATTTAGGCACAGTAAGAGAATGTTTCCAAGATAGTTCCAAAATATCAGCTTTCTATTTTTGTTTAACTTTAAACGTTGAAAAGCCACGAAGACGGTAGAGGTACCATGAAAACGGGCAGCATTTTGTGACCCACGGTTAATTTAACTACTTTTCTTAATACATTTTGACAAGAACTCAATAGAGCATCTCTACTTCTGAAGCACGTCCACGAAGGAGGCTTTTTATTAGAAGCTCACACCGTCAATAATAGCAAGAGCGCGGTGAACCTTTAAGGTCATAAATGCGTAAGTAATGGCATCGTAACAATGCAATTTACAAATTTTTCTGATCCATTCGAGCAGAAGAAAAAAGTAGGAGGGGTTACTTTTGGAACGCCCCCCCCTCTCGTCGTACTCGTATACATAGAAATATTTTGTTCGGAAGATCTTTTATAAATAATCTCTTCGGAAACAAATAACATTAAAAAATAAACAGATAAAAAAAAACAACCAAAAAACAAACGATGCGGACTTTTATCTTGTTGGCAAATTAATTAACTTCCACCATCTTTTCAGGAGAAGCCAAAACATCTTCCAGCATTTCTGAGTAGCAGTTTCAACTAAGCAAACGTAAAATCTCATAATAAAATAAAATAAAAATCAAAATAAAGTAAATCAAAGATAAGCAGAAAACAGTGAACAAATTTAAGTCGTACAAAAACCATACAATACTAAGATAAAAATGCCGCGTTGAGTCAACCACTGAGCCCGTTTTAGATTCTTTTAAAAAGTGAGTGTGCAAAGCCACTTAAAGTAACGCACACACAAAATAAGTAAATATGAACACAAATTCCAACATTCTCCTCTGATCCCTGGGCGATCTTGATCCCTTTTTTTTCTACTTGACTCCTTTTTCCTCCATCTCTCCACTACCTCTCTGCATTTTAAACTCTTCAACTACAACATGACATTAATACCTCTGATTGTGTGTATATCTCCTTCCCACAATGAGAAGATGTGAAACAAAGTCGAGAATATGGTATTTCAAAAGACAGTGACCAAGAGGGAAAGCACTTGAACTTGCAGAAAATGCATGGGCAGTCATCTCGGCATTCCCATTAACGCACATATCTCGAGTAGCGAAAAATAATCAGCTTCTCAAAGCCCTGGAAGGTGGACATCTTAAAACTGTACAAGACAGCAAAGAAAAATATCCCAACAATAGCATATTCGTTTGTTGATGCATGCTGAGTTTTGAAAATTCATTTGGCTCTTAATACACAGAGAGGGGGAGAGGGAGAAATCAAGAATATATATATATATATATATATATATATATATATATAGAGAGAGAGAGAGAGAGAGAGAGGAGAGAGCGAGAGAGAGAATAAATGACAAAAAAGTTATATTCAAAAATTCATGATGCTGACCATCTTATAATTTATTCCTTTAATTCAGTTGACTTAAACAATTCTTAACAGTATCTGTTTCGTAGTGCAAAATTAATGACTTAATTATTATATCAATCAGTGAATTATTGCTATTTCTTCTGATGAGTTAGGGGCATAATAGATTCATTGATTGATATAATAATTAAGTGATTGATTTCGCGCTACGAAACAGATACTGTCAATAAGTGTATAAATCAACTGAATTAAAGGAATAAATTATAAGATGGCCAAGATCATGAATTTTGGAATATAACTTATTGTCATTTATTTCCTATATTGCTCTTTAATTATATTGAGCTTCTTATATAAGGATTTATATATAATAAGAAAATATATTTCTACAGCAATATATATATGTATATATATATATAAATATATATACTGTATTGGAAGTAATTATTTGTAAGTGTGTCCACCAAAAGAGTGCTCAATGTTAAGACAGATCCAAAATAAGTGAATTTAGTTTACAAACAAATGGCTACACATAAGCATACATGTTTCAGCGAAAACCCAGTACGGGAATCGCTTCCCTTGGCCTGACGAAGCGATTCCCGTACTGGGTTTTCGCTGAAACATGTATGCTTATGTGTAGCCATTTGTTTGTAAACTAAATTCACTTATATATATATATATATATATATATATATATATAGAGAGAGAGAGAGAGATAGATAATGAGAGAAGGAGGTTAAGAGAGAGCTAACATTCGAATACTACTTACTCAAATGGTACATGTCAGTCGAAAATCTGCCTTCTATTCTCTGTCCAACAAAAATTGAAGCAAGCAACTCGGAGGACATTTATCGGTCGTAGGATTAATCCTGGGTAGTCCTTAGAGATACATTCTTAACGACCTCCCCTTCCCTTGGAAAAGAATGAGTTTATATTAACTGCTTGGGGTGCCCCAACGGGAGAATGAGTAAAGGGAAGTTCGGATAGTTTAAAAATTGGCAGATTACCCTAGTTTTGAATCGTTGGCTTGTTTCCTCACCTGACTCTCCTTGTACTATTTCTTTGGTTGTATTCATGTTCCTTGTTTTGTTCCAAACTTAATCATTATGTGCACTGACTTACAAACGGAAACGGATTATATACACGGTTATTCAACCATGATTTATATATATTCCACGTATTCGAAAGAAATCTGTATTCAATTAGGACCCTCATTAGCATACATATTACATTAAAAAAATCTATTTTAATAATAATCTCAAAGTTAGTATTTTTTTGTTGCAATAGAATCGTTTTAATTGCTCTGTTTATACATTATTTAAAGTTGCTTTATTTCAATTATTTTAAATTTAATATATATTTAATTATTTTTCTTAATTATTCATAGATCACTGCGTTTAAAATCAGAAATAAGTTTATTTAAGCTATGAGATTTATTTCCTGTTTTACACATGTAAGTTACTTCGCGTTTGATTTTCATAGACGAAGACGAATGTTTTTATATGCTTCCCTAAATCCAACAAGTGACGCATTTTCTTAGCAAGTTAGGACATACGATTTATATTAAATTATATTTGACAAATCCAAGAGGTTTCGACTGCGCAACCTCAGGTGTATATATATATATATATATATATATATATATATATATATATATATATATATATATATATATATATATATATATGCGTTTTATTTTTTATTACCGTATCTTTCTGTTAAGTTATATTATTGTTTCAGCTACTTGGTCGTTTTTTTTTGGGCCGTCTGTAGTATCCTCAGACTTTTACAGAAATGTTCGCTATTTTGGCATGAGAGATATAGCGAACATTTCTGTAAAAGTCTGAGGATGCTACAGACGACCAAAAAAACGGCCAAGTAGCTGAAACAATAATGTAACTTAACAGAAAGATACGGTAATAAAAAATAAAACGCATATTTGCTCTACAACAGTATTGAGTACTTTCTTAAGTTTTTATTAATTACCATTTCCACTAAAACTATGTATATATATATTTTTATATATATATATATAAGCATTTATGAAACAAACGTTGATTGTCTCAATTTAAGATT
>NC_136494.1:24907389-24944889 GCF_053919585.1 Euprymna scolopes
AAAAAAATGTCTAAAAAATTACAAGCTTAAATAACTGACGAAAAATTATTTATTCATCCTCTGTAATGTTCAATCTCCTCTGTCGTTTAATGCAGTTTTTGTTATTGCTGTTTTTATTCGTCATTCTCAGCGTAAAATGGCAACTATCTACTTCCGGTCGCTTTAAGAGCATTTCTCACTAGCTTGATTATTTGATCTGTTGATTTAACGATTTTCCTCAAACTTCTCAGTATTGTCAGGAAAAAATGATGATTTATATAAAAAAAAAGTTATTTTATAAAACATTTTTACAGATAAATCCGTACTTATTGTTATTTCTGGGAAATATTTTTATGAAATATTAGCGCATTATTTATTTATATTTTACAAAGGAAAGATGAGACACTAGGTTGGAAAGTGGTGAAAACAGCCCGTGGCTAAGCAGAAGAGCCAAGCTGTACTCTAACGATAGCCTGGGCATCTCTGACGACATTCTCCAGTAAAGGCGCTTCAGGCAAATGACGATAAACCAACTTTTTCCAAAAGAGAGTATGTAAGACCTAAGATGGTTGACCGCCTAGAACGACTGAAGACATTTATAAAAGATCAACAAAAGAAGGATCGCCGAAATGTAACGTTTCTATCAGATTGTCAATCGAGAATGTTTTCTACAAATCGTATTTATCATTATCCGATTTTCATCGAAGTTTGCCGAATATTACCGATTTATTTACTTCTTTCCACGCGTATAAACTCCAAAAGCATTATGCGCCTAAATTGCATTTTGTGTTACGCCTTTTCAACAGTGACATTTTAATTGGAGTACTATAAAATAAAGTTTATTAAAGTTATATAACTTTCTCTCTCTTTATATATAAATGTCAACACATTGTTAATTCACTACCCGTATAACAGTTTCGACCTTGGTTAGTTGCTTGTCTAGCTGAATTGATGAGCTGTGATACAGTGAAACATAACTGTATGTGGATCAATACATATATATATATATATATATATATATATATATATATATATATTCGCAGACCGCCCGCTGTTGCCCGGTCGTAAAATATGCATAAATATATTTTAATTCACACGGAAACTATGACATGTGCATACGAGTATTATGTTTTTCTAAACTGTTCAGTTCTTGTAAGTAAAAAAAAAATACTCGAGCTGAGATAGAAACTAAAACTTTAAGACACTAACTCAAGTACGATAACCAAAAGGCCAGCTTCTCGCGATATTTAAAAGTGTTTATAAATCTACTTATTCTTACCATAAGGAATGCGTGAACGGTTCACGCGTGCGTATTCGTGAAACAATTAGCAAGCAGATAAAAATCCGATAACCTTTCACATACAACATTTTCAATTGCGATCCATTAGCACACCTTGTTTCCGGATGAAATCCAATTAAAAATTTTTTCACGTGTCTGAATATTCTTTATACCAAATTTCAAGTCCGTAGGTAAAAAAAAAAATACGTTGAGTATGAAGTGTCCTCACACGCTCATTCAAACTTTTATGAATGTATAGATATATTCTGTCTTTTTATTTTGTTTTTCTGTTTGTTTGTTTGTTTTTAGTTTTTATACTTGAGAACGCGTGCTCGACTCTCAATGGCCGCCAGTGTGAGAGACGATGTTGTTACGGACATAATAAAATATGACGGTGAAGAACAAAGCCGTGGTACAAAAAGTGTGGGTTCACACGTTAACATAGCATTATACAATATTGTTATAATCAAATATTTATGCCCATTATTGCTTATTTTTTTGCTTGTTTGTTTGTTCGTAAAGCAAGTTCGGTAGCTCGCGAAGATTGTGTACGAGGATTGCATAAAATCAATTTTCGCTAGTTGCAGAGATCCTTGTAACCCTTGCCCCCGAGTGGCTTCCGGGCCTTGATAAATGGTGACCCCCATGTAAAAAAAACTTACATTTACATTGCACTTGAAGACTACAATAAGTATTGCAGCCAACTGTGAAAGCCGGTCAGCGAAACAGAGTTCCATAGGTGTGCGATTCTAGGAAAGAAGAATTTTAAGGTTGCAATGCGAATTTGGAGAAGGTCTTTCTTCGAACACACAAAAGGATGACACAGAATCACGGTTGCTAGTTTTAATCCGTGTATTTGCACTTCCGACGTGTAATTTGGACTCTTGCATATTTACTGTTGACATGGCGCTCTGTAATAGACGTGAGTGAAAAAA
Source organism: Euprymna scolopes (assembly GCF_053919585.1). NCBI lineage: Eukaryota > Metazoa > Mollusca > Cephalopoda > Sepiida > Sepiolidae > Euprymna > Euprymna scolopes. The sequence continues at coordinate 24,909,583 of NC_136494.1, forward strand.
ACGACTGTGTACATATCAAAGAAAATAAATAAAACTTTGAAAACGACATCTATTCGTCAGTGAATTGTGAACACAAAGGACAACATTTAATGCTAATAAGGCTACGGGTTTTCCTCTAAAAATTACAAGAAATCATTCTCAACCACCTCTTGGCACGACTAATAACAACCTACCTCGTCGTTCAAACTCTTCGGCTTTAACAAATACAGGCGCACAGAATAACAATACACCCGTTAACCGAATAAGAATGCTGGATCTTGAAACTTATCCCCAGTTATTACGGCCTTCCATAGATTCAACGCCTCTATCCATTGCGCCACGGGTCTGAAGATAGATGATACTGGATAGAGGCACTGAATCTCTACAATTTTAGGTGAACATTGTCTGAAGATAGCGGTTTCAATCCCACCAAAGCAAGCCAAAGGATTAGGTGGTCAAAACGTGGTGCGACAACAACAGTTATAGAAGTCAGTTATTACTGGTGATAGTTATAAGAATTAGCATTCATATGCCGTCGTAGTTAATTACCTGAAGAAGACCAAAGGATGAATTCGCCCAAACTACAACAACTATGAAGATGCGGATAACAGTCCGCAAAAGAATGAATGCGCAATTTATGAAGCCTCATCTCAAAGAATTCTGAAAACATAAGAATAATTTATATATATATATATATATATATATATATATATATATATATATATATATATATACATATATTACATAGGCATCACCACTTATCAAGGCCCAAAGGCCACTCGAGGATAAAGCATAAGAGTGTACAGTAGTCAATTTGACAATTGGACAATATAGTAATCGTTTGTAATGGAAATTCGGTAAAATTTAATAATTTAAGTGGAACGGCTCATCAAGAACTTGTTTACGTAAGACTTGAAGAGTGTAGTCAGCTGGAAAGTTCCACAGGCGTACACGTCTAAGAAAGAAGCTTTGTTTATGGAATCTACGTTTCGATTTAGGCACAGATAAAGAGTGGGTGGAATTCTTCATTGTGTTTTCATCTAGACGAGTGTTTCTTGTGAAAGTTTGACAAGGGGGCAGGGATTGAAACTACGTCGAGCACTTGCCATGAAAATAACGATAAAGAAGAACGAAACTCGCAACATCTCTTCTGTGAGATAGAGGTTGCAGGGAAAAGAAAAGGACATATTCTATGAGGCTACAAAGTCTATTTTGAACTCTATCAATGCAGGACAGGTCCTTTCTAGAAGCTCCTGCCAAGATGTGGAAAGAGTACTCTATGCTTGGACGTACCTGGCTCTTATATAGATAGAGAATTGCATCATATATATATATATATATATATATATATATATATATATATATATATATATAATAAAAATAAAAATAAAAGTTACAATAAGTTTACTAAGGTAATAAAAATGGTAAACTTAAAATATATTATAAATATTAAAGAGTTAATATTTACAAGTAAAATAAACTCAGCCAGATGTAAAAAGCTCAATAAAACCGAAAAGGAAATAGAGCTTATAATATGAACAAATCATTAATAAAACATGTTAAAAGACATATTGAAAAAGAGTTAAAACATATTTAATTTAAAAAAAAGAAGCACAAGATAAGTGGATAGTCCTTAATCCGCGGAGTTTCGAAGAAATACTCTCCTTCTCATCAGAGGGCAGGAATTAGCAAAATGCAGGATCGGATTTTGCATATAAACGTATTTAATGAAACTACAAGTTAGTCAAAGATGTTACTTGGTTAAAAAAAGGGTGAGGTAAGGGGAACAGGAGGCAAAAGAAAAATAATAAAAAGATTTCACATGAATGGATAGTCCGGTGAAGGGTAAAAATCCAAAAATGGTAAAATCCAAAACGGTCGAATATAAATTTCAATCCAATGGGTAAATTCCAAATGGTCCAAAATCATCCAAAAGGCAGAGTTCCTTGGAAAAAAGCGCAAATGGAATGAATTCCAAATCATTAAAAGAAAAGCACTAGAGATAATATTTAAAACACGTCTATCAAGTCTGGATGAATCAAAAAAATTAAGGCTTTCCGATCCTGCATTTTGCTAATTCCTGCCCTCTGATGAGAAGAAGAGTATTTCTTCGAAACTTCGCGGATTAAGGACTATCCACTTATCTTGTGCTTCCTTTTTTAAAATGTAATATGTTTTTAACTCTTTTTCAAGATGTCTTTTAACATGTTTTATTAATCATTTGTCTATAAATATATATATATATATATATATATATATATATATATATATATATATATATATTACGGAAGCATTTATTGGAACAAATACATTGATGAATTCGCAAATGTTGCTGCTGCAAAAAATGGTGGGCTCCCTCTAGCGTGCTAGAAAATCTCTCCAGCTTGATAACGTCCAATATCTCTACAAAGCCACCATTATCCTATGCATGGACTATTGTACTCTTATGTAGACTGGTACATATATCACTAATCTCTCCCTCTTAGGTTTTTAAATAGTCTCCAATCTAATAGACCCCGAATTATCAACCAAGCTCCAATCTTGTCCTACCGCGAAAATGTTGAATCCCTTTGCCTATTTTACAAGTACTTTAATTGAACGTGCTTTGCTGAACTCATTGCAGAAGGTTAAATGTAATGGGAACAAACATCTCATCAGATGAATAAGAGTTAAAACAATTAGAACGATGTCCTTTGATATGTAGACACTACCAAAGTATTCAAATAATTTCGGCGTATACAAAATATCATTAAAAAGAAAAAAAAGCGGGATCATATTAAACCAGGGAGTAAGGTTACTTTATTAAAGAGGACTAAATATTTTTTCTATATTTAATAGTTGTGCGGTGCCTTCCAAAGTAATGTCTCCTATTTTTTCATTACGTACGAATGGATCAGGTGGGATTACAAACTGCATTGTTATACTGACTGAAATTATGCATTCATGACCTGAATGTTTCATAGTATACAAAAACGAAGAAAGCAAGCCCTGTCATGGATGTGCGTCAGAAGCAGAAATGCTTTATTGAAATCCAAACAAAAGTGCATTGAGAATGATGGTGACTTTGTAGCAAAATAAATTATGGAGCATGAATATCTCTCGTTTTAATGGTATCAATGCATTTTTGACTACCTCTTCAACGTTTGAGTGGAAAATAGTAGGCTTTACTTGCTGGAACTACCCTCGTATGAGCAATCGCATCGTGCATGCTAAAGGACTGACAGAGTTCATGACTGATAAAAGTTCATTGATAATTGTGATGATATACTATAAATTCTTGAGCAGAAAAGGTCTCTAATTTCGATGGTACCAACTCCGTCATCATTCTTCTGAAAATCTTGAAGTTAAAACAATGAGGGTTTACTTTTGGAACGACCTTTGTAAAATACCATTCGACTAAAACATAAGGCGAGCAGAAACGACCTAGAGACACCGGATTATAATGCAAACTCCCCTTTAATTTCTACAAAATCCTTATAAGCCGTATTGCTTTGTAACTAACATCTTGTTATCTCGACTACCACTCTAAGTGTTGGACTATACAGCGGATTACTATGGCCTGAAGCGACGCCAACGAATTATATAAAATTCGAATAATTTTGTTTTCTTTTTTCTTTCTGTTATTATTAATATAATAACTGTGATACGACCTTCGAGGTATCTTCTTTGACTTTTTCTTTTAGTTGGCCCAACTCTATTAACCTAGATATCTTACAGTTAACATCCTAAGAAATCGCTATAGACCAATAAGTATCGCCTGAAGCGACATGTAAGAATTATATAAGCAAATTAACCTTTTTTTACGTTTCTTTTTTCTTATTACTTGAACGCAAAACATTGTTATTCTTAAAGTACTATGTCGATTCGAATGTTTCTAATTGCGATTTGTGCAATATACTGGAAATGACTGAGCCGTCCCCGAACAGTAAATTTTTACCGACAATAGAAAAAATAACGTTTGCATTTTTCGTTCTCTCAACCCATTAGCTGCCAGTGTCCCATTAAGCAAAAATATCTTCCTCTACATCTAAAAGTTAGTCCGCATTCAGCCTGTAATGGGTTAAAGCAAGGAGTGAAACATGCGAAATGACGTCAGAGGTAGGGAAAAATAAAGATTTTAAAAAGGAAATCACGTTAGAGGCAGGGATGACGTTCGAGATCACGTTAGAGAAGACGACTACGTGTGGTACGTCACAGCAGTAACGAGTGAAGAGGGAAACAAATATCGTTGTACAAGAGAAACAATAAGCTGAATTTATTTTTTCTTCTTTGACTTCTTTGCGACTGAGGCTTCAACATGTTGGTTCGCGGAAAAGATTACTGGAATAGCTAAAGTGTTGAGTTGATGAACTTCTATATTTCGATTTTTGTTGTGTATTGATATTCATATTTTAAACCCTATTTTTTCTATTTATTTAGAAATAAAATACAACTTTGTTATATATAACTCGTGGAATTGCATTCCTCTGCAAAAGATCTAGCTAATTTGCATATTCTTTTAAACATTCATTTTATTAATTCCCTATTAGTTTTTTCGGTTTTCTTATGGGATGTTTATATTTACTTGTAATTATATTCATGCAGATATTCTCCCTGATTTATACTTGCGTAATACTTACGTAAAAAGGTTATAGTAAACTCAAACATCTTTCTATATGTATTTATGTATGCGTATAAATATTTGTTTATAAAAGTTTGCCTACGAAACTCCCGTGTCAGTTTTTAGTCTACATACATGACCCGACATACATAGGACATTGGGACCCATGCGCAACTTTATATTTGGGTTTCAGTCGGGAAAAAATCGGTGCAACAGTGTGAAATTTTTGTAAAAGAGTGATTGGTTGGTTGGTTGGTTGTTTTTGTTTTACGGCATATCAACCCTTTTCGGGTTATTTAATGCCGAATCCAAAGATTTTGAATAACATTTTTTTTTAATAGAATATATTTGTTGTTTTCAGGTCGGTTTCTGTTTAACCCATAGTTGGGATCCTAACAGGTACTACCACTCCGGGTCAGAGTGGACCTGGGAGCAATGGTAATTAAAGGGTGACTGCACACTCCCCAAAGCCCACAAGCTGGGGCCCTCACCACTGGATATAGTTTAAGGTCATCTCCAGGACCCCCATTGAGGGACTTTTACCCTCTGCAGGAGGACAGTCGGCGTATTCTAATGCCCCACCAACAGGGCCGTAAAAGACTGAATTTGCAAGGTGACGGTCGAACGACGGCATTAGGAATATGATTTTTTTGTTTTTGTTTTGCTACACACATTCACCCTCCTACCACAGAATGTGGGTGTACTTAATGAATTGCTTCGACATGAAGGAGGCAAATGAGGGAGGGCGAATATGAAGTCCCGAACAATACATTTATACAACGAATATGAAAAAAAGTACATTTTTTACTTATTAATTGGTGAAAATTATAATTGTTTAGATAATTACCTCCTCTGTTACGAAAAAAAAACAACCTATAAATTTAGCAGTCACTATATATATATATATATATATATATATATATATATATATATTTATATATATAAGAAGTAAGACACCTGTCCCTCGAACTGAGATACAAGTGTAGTATCTGTTTTGTTGCTACACTTAAGTTAATTGGAGCTTAAGCAATATAGCAGAAATATTTCTATACTAAGACAATTTTTATTTTTATAACCGTCAGAGTAGCTCCTTTTGTGAGCTGGTTTTTGCCCACATTAACACCGACCTTGTGTTACATTTTGCATTTGTTGGAAGCAAACAACTACCATATATATATATATATATATATATATATATATATATATATATATATATATAAATCTGAACGTCTGTATGTGTGTGTCTAGTCACGAATAGGATCCTATATTGTCTGACTATTAAAAAACTGGTGACATATAATGTTGAAAGATGTATCGAGGACCAGGAATTGGTATGTTTGGTCTGGCAGAACGGTGGTTCATAAAAATTGTTGGGTCTGCGTTCGCGCCTGGCCCCCAAAGTATGGAAATGAAAAAAAAAAGTTTACAAGTGTTTTATGTACATAAGAATACGTTGATATGCATGTTTCAAATTAAATAGGGATGGTATAATAAAATTGTGGGATTTGCGTTCGTGCCTGTACTCCATGAAAATATAGCACTTACTTTAACAAAGACGTTTTATATCTATTTGCGTAAGTACACTTTGATAATTATGTTTCATTTTGAAGAAATATGGTATAATAAAACCATGGGGTGTTCGTTCGCGCCTGACTTCCATAGAATGTAAATATGTCACAAAGTTTAACAAGGTTTTTTAACAGGGGTGAGGGTCAACAATAACATCTTAACTTTAATCTTAATTCACGTTAGTTTTATTTATTTTTTTGAGTTGAATCAAATTGTGTGGAATAAATTCACCTCATAAATTCACGTTCTCATTAAAGTGAAAGCAAAATAAAAGTCGGAACTTTAGACAATTCTCGACACAAATTTTGCATAACTCTGTTTTTGTCTTTCTCCACTTGCACGTTGCACTTTTTCGAAAATAGATAAATAATAAAAAATAAGAACGTTACTTGGTATCGGGTCAAAAGAAGGAAAAATCCTTCACGTGATTAAGTTTCCTTATAAAAACATTTGCATAACCTTTTTATTTTTATTTATATATCCGTTTAAGCTTTTTTGTGTCAGTGTACTAGAAGGAATTCAGTTGATTACAACCCGTTCTGCGTGTTCTTTGCATTACAATAGTACTACCCCGAATCCGACGGCGCAATACTACACCGTTCAATACTATAAAACTGAAACGAAGGTGTTCTGCTTGAAAAGGGCGCCATTTGATTGTTATTCAGAGTGTTTAGCAGAAAAAACAAACGAACGGCTACCTGAAAAATAAATATACAAGTAATAAATGTTACCATAGTCAATAAAAGTTCAGTTCATGTTTTTTTTTTGTTTTGAAATAGTTTTTAATGCTGTTTACTTGAAATAATTTCAGCGAACCGAAATTAAATCGAAATTTGAGGAGATAACTACTTAAATTAACTTTTATATAAACTACACATGCCATAATCGAATATTCCTCAAACACAAAATAACGGAAAACATTAAAATATGTTTATAAATATTCCTTATGTTGACGGAACTCTCTTAAATTGTTAACACAGAATGCTCAGGGCCCCTCCTTCAAATTGAAAACGGGGCTCTCCATTTAAATGTCGCTGCCATTTTGATTTTTTCAAACAGGTTCGTGAATTAGAAAAAAAATATTTTACAAACTACTTAAAAATACAAACCAATGAACTTTTTTACCATAAAAGTAACTTTTATTGACTATGGTAACATTTATTTCTTGTATATTTATATTATTATATCTAGAACATTTTCTCTTTGTAAGAAAACGTCATTTTGTTGGTCACTCTTGGCTACGAATGGAAACAAAGTTGATATAAAAAATTAATTTTCGCGAAAATTATCTTTACTTTCATCATATTTTGTTTCGGGTAAAATTTTTGAGCATCAAAACCTTATCTGTTTACAACCCGCTCCTTTTCATTACCTACCATACTTTCATCAATCACAGTCCATTTTCCGTAGGCTGTTTTTGAACTTAGTCAACGACGGGTACTTCTGCTAATAAAAATTACAATTAAAATTACCAAAACTATCCAAGATGGTAAAATTAAAGTATATTATAAATATTAAAGAATTAATATTTATAAAGTTATCTCAGCCTGAGATATTAATTAATATTATTGGATTTTTTAATTTTTTTCCCTTGTACACATTTTTGTGAATTATTCCATGGATTTCCACCTTTGGATTATTATGGACCATCTTCCAATTACGGGATTTCTTTGGATTTTACTCGTACAAATGGAAATTCAATTAACTTTCTTGAAGTTAGATAATAGGATTTTACCGTCACTGGATTATTTATCTTCCACCAGACTATCCAATAACGTGTAATCACCTGTTTCTTCACCATATTCCCTCTACTTCACATTTTTTGTTATCAAGTAAGATCTTTGACTTACTTGTTGTTTCATCAAATACTTTTGCATGCAAAATCCGATCCCGCATTTTGCTAATTCCTACCCTCTGATGAGAAGGAAAGTATTTCTTCAAAACTCTGCGGATTAAGGACTATCCACTTATCTAGTGTTTCCTTTTCAGATTAATTATGTTTTTAACTCAACTCAAAGTGTTTTTTAACATGTTTTATTAACTGTTCGCTCGTATATATATATATATATATATATATGTATATATATATATATATATATAGAGAGAGAGAGAGAGAGAGAGTAAGAGAGAGAAAGAGAGAGGGAAAGAAAGAGAAAGAAAGAGTGAGAGACAGATTGGTTCTGTGAGAAAGGCGTATACACGTAGCCTTATTCAATTATTTAATGCATTGCATGCTGTTTATTCATCAAAGACAATTTGCGAGACAACAACATTCGCAGAAAAATCATCACAGTGGTAAACAACCATAAACGCAACGAAGGTTTGTCTTTAGCCATCAAGTGAGCGTGCATCGTCCAATTTCACCAATTGATGTTAAGCAAACCAACTTAAAAAAAACAAAAAAAAAAACATAACGTCATTATCAGTTAGAAAGCAAGCGTCCTTCGTCCATGTTTGCATGCGAGTTGATCTGTGTCACGCGGGAAGACGGTTAACGAAGGGACTAAATTTGATGGAACATGAGAGATAATAATATAATGCACGTTTCTTGATTGGCGCGTAATCTCGCGGCAACTATTTTTTTTCTTCAATTGTGTTTTGCGTTTGTTTTCTTTAAGTTGATGTCCTTATCTTCAGAAACATAAAAATATCGCAACATTTAAAAGCGGCATTTTTTATTCTTTCTTTAGTAAAATATTTCCTTTCTTTTTACTGTTTGTTGTTTATATCTGTAAAAAGAAAATAACGCAACCTACCAAAAAGTGAGAGGAATGCATGCTTCGATATTTAAGCGCAAAAAAGAAACAGACACGTGACAGGGTTAACGAGACCTACGTAGATCGTTATATTTCTATTTATTATGAGTTAGAAATTATATTCCTGTACTTTTTAGATGAGGAGTGCTTACTTGTAATGGTTGGGCTATTCGCAGTATTGTTCTTACAAAGTTTCGAACGAGATAAAATCCGACCTTCTTCAAGTGGATCCTGTTGAACTACGCGTCATTTCAAACGTAAACCGGTAAAACTTGTGGAGAATACTGTTTTACCTTTGTTGTAAAAATGGACAAAAATTTATATTTCATACTTTAGTATACTTTTTTTTTATTGTACCCCCCCAAAACGAAAGCAATCGAAAGAATAACATTCAACAACCGTAGTTTATATATATATATATATATATATATATATATATATATATATATATATATATATATATATATATATATATATATATATATATATATATATAACTACGTAATTTACTCACATAAAATAAATATACGAAAGTATAGATTTATGCGTAAACTTTAAGTATTTACTTCAAAAGTGTTCAATACGTAGGTAGAGCTGGTTAGTAACTATATATATATGTATACATATATATATATGTGCGTGCTTGTGTGTGTGTGTGTGTATGTATCCACTGGCCTTTTCCTCTTAAACAATGTCAAAAACATCGGATAGGGCTCGCACTATCACCCAAGTGCCAACTTCTGTCCCATCGCCGCAATGTCGAATTTCTGTGCATGTTTTACAAGTACTTTACAACCCCCTTCGATTAACTCGATAGGCAGCAAAATCTAACCCCTATTTAGTTGTCTGTGTGCTGGAAAGTCGGCTCTTCTAATATCCTCTTTCCGCTTAAACTTTGAGATACTTTCCCTATTCTCTGCTTCCGCGACTGTACACACATGCAGAATTTGAAATTTAATCTTATCATACATAACCTTGCTCAACTCCAACAGATCTCAAATAGTAGCCATGCACGTTTTAAGTGACAATAGGCCTTGTTTGTGTTAAATAAGAGTGAAAAACAAATCAAACTGTCATACGTTTGATTCATGTCTTGAACTGACATTCGATTATGACATGATAAACCGTAAATGTCACTATTTCTGAATTGTGAAAATGACATAAAAGAATATTAAAAAATAGTTAGATCGACATCGAGTGAGGTAGACGTGATTATAAACTACATTACATGAAAAAAACTAAAAAAAAAACAATAGCTTAATACGAGGGACGTTCCCAAACTACGGCCTCCATTTTTTTTTATTAAGAAATTATTATTGGACGTGCATCAGAAGCAGAGATGTGTCATTAAATTCCTGGCAAAAGTGGATTTACATGCTGCTGACTATGTAGAAAAATAAATTCTGGAGCATAAAAGGTTGCTCGTTTTAATGCTACCGCTCCCGTCTTCGTAGTCCTTTAAAATTTTGAGTTAAAAAATAGACTTTACTTTTGGAACGTCGGTTCTGGCACAAATCATACTCGGGACGCCCATACATATAAGCTCGGAAACAACCAAATGCGAATTACTTAGGGGATCTGCCCAGACATCGCTGACAAACATGGAGTAAGTAAAGGGTTATGTTCGAGATCACTGAATTCTGCATACACATTCCCCAACTCGAGTATGACAAGAAACAGCTGAAGAAGGTCAAAGGTTATATCGGCCGAAATGTTGTGAAAATAATACTTTAGATTAGACAACTAGTCCGAAAATTCTAAATACTATCTACTAGTATATAAAATAATCTTTGTGTGCTTGCGTGTGTGAATGCGTTCCCTGTCTACTCCGAAACCGCTACGCCGATTTAAAATAAATTTCACACAAATGTACTGCATATACCTGGCAGTGTTCCACGATGGGTTTCGTGTCAGAATGCCTTCGATAAGTATCGATGATCGATAATCGAAAAATTCGATAAAAGAAGGAACAGACGATTTTGACCAGAGTTAACATCTCACAGAACCTAACACCACAAGTGCATTTGAAAATTTTTATTACCACACAAGCAGAAAGACTCGACATATAAAACCAACAGTAGGTTCTTTTATATTACAGGGGCGGTCGAAATAAATGTTTCTGTTTAGAGCACACTTGAATCATATTACTTGACTTTTGCATTTAAAATTTTTTATCAAAATCGTTATGTATAATAAACTAGTCTGGGTGTATGGCATTGCCCGGGTACTTGGAGGTGTGTGTTGAGCAAAAGAAAATGTGGTAGTAAGTAGGCAGGCTCGAACCCGTACTGCGAATGAGGAAGATAACGGGGAAAATGACGTCTCTGCTGTTGCGCCCATCACCGAACCAGAAGTAAATTAGGTTTAAATTAAAACTAGACAACCCAAAAGAGGGATCACTTTCGAAAATATAGCTAAAAAGGCGACCCCTCCTTGTAGAAAAGTTCCCAGTTGAGGGTGAAGAAATTAATGTTTTTGGCCAATTTTTCGATATTTGTCCTCCGAAGCGGCGATCTTCAAATTGATACCGATGACGTTAATATCTTTCGCATCTTTCGAAAGTTTTAGGTAGGCATACATACATACATACATACATACATACATACATGCATTTAAACAGACATTAAGATATATATTATTGATATTATTATGAAATCAACAGTACTGGACCTTCAGTGCAATGTAAACTACAATGTATTGTGAACTAAATCACTACAGAGAAGCGTGCAAGACTTTCTCTCTATGCACTACGATGGGTCCCCAACTAGAGCATGCAATCAATCGATTTGATTGAAAAATAGGCAATTTCACCGGCTACGATGACAATAAAATATGGTACCATAAACATTCGTCAACCTTCACTGAACTCCGGTCAACGTCGGACCTCCCTGCTATTATGGACTATATGTCTTATACCTGAAGAATGTTCGACAAAATGTAAGGAAAATTAAAATTATTTGCATATTATTAGCGCTCTTCAATCATATTTTTTGCCTGATTTTCAAATTTAAATTACAGACAAAAAGCAGGGTATATAATTATCTCCCACTGCAAGTACTATGACACCAGGGTCGGAGAATGGGATTGAGAAGTCAGCTCCCCCGAAGAAGATGGCCACTCTGACCTGCAAAGAAATGTTAGGGCAGCCCCGTCGGAATTCCCCAGCGAGGGCATCTCAGGCAAATAGCAATAAATTGACCCCTTCTCAAAGAGAGAAGAAAAAATCGGGGAAGATGGACATCCTAGAACTGCACAGATCTTTTATTCCCTAAATCAACAGGGTCAGGATCATTACAGGAATGGCCTAATCTCTGTTGATTTTGAGAGCTGAGCTTTAAAATCCCCCGGCGCCTCTGTGCAAAGATGCTTGTATGAAAGTACCCACTCTTTTAAAAATTTTCATATAATTTAAAAATAAATTGAATATTTCATAAACGTATAATATTCATTATAGACAAGCGTCCACCGGCTATGTAATCTCGTGGTTGGCCTGGTTCTTTTTTTCTAGGTTTTCTTTGATGTGAACTAAAAATATGATAACATTTAATTTTAATTAAAATTTGTGTGCGATTGCAAATAAAAAAATGTACTGTATGTGCAGATTCTTATGTTTGCTTTACTGTGTAAGCAATAGCTTCATAACCCTCTTTGCATTTCGTCGAATTAATCGATAGTTCAATAGCCGTTGTCTTTTCTCAATCATTAATTAATTTTATTGAAAGAACGGGTAATATTCATGTGGAAACTGTCATTGCTGTAGAATGTAACACGAACAGTTCAAAATTGGATGTAAAGACAAAGAAATAACATTGCACACATTATTTTACCTCGTATATATCATACAATTTGCAAACTCCTATAGGATCGACTCCGTTAATTTCATTTTTCACACACACACACACACACAGGCATATATATATATATATATATATATATATATATGTATATATATATATATGTATAAAATAAAAATTACAATTAAATTTACAAAAATGATCCAAGGTGGTAAAATTAAAGTATATTATAAATATTAAAGAATTAATATTCATAAAGTTAACTCAGCCAGATGTAAAAGCTCGATAAAACCAAAACCAGTTCAAAATTGGATGTAAAGACAAAGAAATAACATTGCACACATTATTTTACCTCGTATATATCATACAATTTGCAAACTCCTATAGGATCGACTCCGTTAATTTAATTTTTCACACACAAACAGACACACACACACGCACACACACACACACACACACACACACATATATATATATATATATATATATATATAACAATTACAATTAAATTCACAAAAATGATCACAGATAGTAAAATTAAAGTATATTATAAATATTAAAGAATTAATATTTATATAGTTATCTCAGCCTTATGTAAAAGCTCGATAAAACCAAATAGGAAATAGAGCTTATAAAACGAATAAACAGTAAATAAAACATGGTAAAACACTTTTAAATGAGTTAAAAACATATTTAATCTGAAAAGGAAACGCTAGATAAGTGGATAGTCCTTAATCCGTGAAGTTTCGAAGAAATACTTTCCTTCTCATCAGAGGGTAGGAATTAGCAAAATGCGGGATCGAATTTTGCATGCAAAAGTATTTGATGAAACAACAAGTAAGTCAATGCTCTTACTTGGAAACAATAAAGTTGAAGCAGAGGAAATATGGCGAAGAAAAAGGTGATTACACATGAATGGATAGTCTGGTGGAAGATAAATAATCCAGTGACGGTAAAATCCAAATGTATAACTTCAAGAAAATTAAAAGAATTTCCATTTGCACAAGGAAAATCCAAGGAAATCCCGTAATTGGAAGAAGATGGTCCATAATAGTCCAAAGGCAGAAATCCTCAGACACAACCCCCCCCACACACACACATACACACGTATTCAGCTTTATATATATATATATATATATATATATATATATATATATATATATATATATATATATATATATATATATGGTGACCCAAAACAAACAGAGGCCATTCAATAGTTTTTCGGAGCATTTTACAGTCAACGGAGAAAAAAAGCCAAGGACCCTAGTGGTTTGATGTGATATTTTGAATATAATAAACTAGTTATGACCAAAGTTTCATTTAATTCGAACAAAATACTAAGAAACGGGGCTTAATTAGTGCTAGACCCGTTTTTTGGGGTCACGCATAATATATATAAACAGTATTTTTTTTTTAAATTGTGGAATAAAGAATGCAGTTTTAATTCCCGGAAAGAAAAGAAACTAAATTTAACCACTCGCAGACTTTAAGCCTATTTGTATTCAACAATTTATTGATTGAGATTACATGTATTAATTATTATAGGAGGTGTTTATATGGTATGAGGGTGTTAACCTGTGTCTACAATTAAATTATGTTCTTTTAATAAAAGTGTACTTATTAATAATTAATACATATAATCTCACTCAATAAATTACATAACAAACATACACTCACTCCATTTTCGTTACGCACATATATTTGAATTTTAAACGACATATTTTTTGCTAGAAAAAATGTTAACTTCGTCCATATCTGTTACAAATATATTAACGACTATATGACGTGAGTAAAAATCTCCCTCTCTTTAACAACGCACGCTTCCCTCCCTTTTTCATTCCCAACGTCTTTTTCCGTTTCTGAAAAAGAACAACGTCACACTTTTACGTCAAAAATTTTCAAATATTTGTGCTAGTGTTTATGTTTTCTCAATCTCATTCATCCTGAGGAAGTCTCGAAATAAAGATGAAACGTTGATGAGCACATAACTCGTTTTTTCTTTATTTTTCTATTTTGTCGGAGTCCATTTTCCATTACTCTCATCATATCTCTCTCTCTCTCTCTCTCTCTCTCTCTCTCTCTATATATATATATATATATATATATATATATATGTGTGTGTGTGTGTGTGTGTGTGTGTGTGTGTGTGTGGTTTGAGAATAATGCAATTTATTTTATAGAGTGTTTTCTGCATTATATTTCTTTTTGTGGAGGACAATTTTTAAGTAGATAATATGACTAACTCTAATATTTTTACTCTGCGGGACTAGACATAAACAAAGAAAAATCCGGTTCATACATCTATATAATCTGGGCCTCGTCTTACACCATTTGACTAACGCACAACTTCGTTCTGGGAGAACGGAGATTGTACTCATCTTCTAATTTGCACAGCAAATGTGTGTGTGTCTCTGTTTGTATGCGTATTTGACAGCGCTTTTGTGTTAGTGTGCGTCTGCGTTCGTTCGTCGCTTGTAGATCTGTTTTGAAATTTCTTCGCAAGTAAATAAGAAACAATTCTAACGAGGACCAAAACCAAACTAGTCTGGCGTCACGCCTCTTTATAACTGTCAATGGAAAATGGTTTGCCATCTTATGCGAAAGCATCACCTCAAAAGAAAATCTCTGTTTTTTTCTTGTTTTGCTTTAGTGTTAATTCCTTCAGACATTCCAATCCGCATTCTTTGATCGTCGCTTTGTCAAAACCCGATTCCTGATTCTATATTAAGAAATGCAATTTTGGTATTCTCTGCTCCGATAGAACGAGTTTAATCAAACTGCCGAAATACTTTAATTTACAACTTTAAATTACGCACTAAAATTTTGAAAATATTTTTATCAACACCATTTCTAAACATCTGTCAGAAATTACGCCAGAACTATCATTTTTCACATTAATAAAATTATCCATAAGAATTACCGTCAGTGAATTAATAAACAATGGAAGATAAAGTGAACCAAAATGTTTCAAAAATAAAAAGGGGAAACGAAAAACGTATACATCGTTATAGAACATAGAAATACAAAATATGGACAGGGTACGTTCAATAAGTTTCCAGACTTATTTTTAAGTAAGGACACTTTTTCTCATAGTACATACCTGAAACTCTAGTCCCCCTTGCAGTAATCTCCTTTGACTGCAATGCACTTGTACCGTTCCAACAACTTCTGGGAGGCCCCATGAGTGTTCTCCTATGTGAGCCTGTCAATGAGTCTCGTCACAATTTCTATGATCTTCTTAATTGTCTCATAAAGACAGCGTTGCGCTTAGCGAAACACCAAAATCATAGGATGCAAGGTTTGAGCTATACAGAGGAAGCAGAACTGTCTTGATGTCTATCTTCGTCAAATAGTTGTGACCAGGATAGATTTTTGGACTGGTGCATTCGGACAAAACTTCCGCATTTTCAGTTCCTCGCGAATAATTGTGAGTACACTCCCCACACTGACGTCAAACTGTGCACTTATTGTCACAGAACGATCCTTATCCATGAATTTTTTATTTGGCCAATCAACTATTATGTTCTGATTTCCTTTTTTTTTTTACATGGGTGTCACCACTTATCAAGGCCCAGAGGCCACTCGAGGATAAGGGTTAATAGGTATACATTAGTCATTGTGATGTTAGCATAGTAAACAGTGGGAATTTTGTAACTTGGATTACTTAGGGGGACGATTCAATTAGAACTTGTTCACATATGACTTTATTTATTTTCTTACTCAACCCACACCCTCCACCATCCCTCACATATTCCCTGCCTTCCTTGAATCTTTTATGCCACTCAAAAACTGATGTCCTATTCAGGCAAAGCGGTCCGAAAGCAGTCTGCAACATTCCATATGTTTCTGTGGCATTTTTTTCAAGTTTAAAACACAATTTTATTGCGTATTGTGCTTTTGAAGTGGCTTCACGTCCAGATTGCATCTTTTGTAATTAACCATTTGTGACAATCAGACTTTAGTTAAGTGTATTCAAATTCCTGCTGTAACTGTTCATTTGAAACTAAAATGATAAAAATTGATCAGTTTTCTCACATGATTTATAGAAATATTATACCGAATTCTCAAGAAGCTACGAAAATTATAAACGACAAAAAAAGTTTGGAAACTTGTTGAAGGCACAACATTATAACAGATTTGTTTATTGAATTCCATTAAATACTTGCAGTGAGTTATTGTTGCATTTGTTATTCTCACGTTTCATTAACGATATTTCTAACAGATACGCTATAATTGCTCTTTAATGGGTCGGAATCTATTCATAATTTTTACCCTGTAAAAGTATTTTTTCTTTTAAACCCCTCACATTAAATGGATTTCTGCCTTGCCTGGACTGATTTCCATAGAATAAAATACGTCCAGAATTTCTTACTTGCAATCTTTTGGGCGCCAAGACGTGAAACGTTACATGCGTTCACACACGTTGTAGACTCCGTCGCAAAGAAACAGCGACAAGGAAAATGAAAGGAATTCAACTCGCCGTTTCAGATTGTAAGAGTAATCAGTTATTCCTCTTTTTTCTGTAAAGCCTGACTTCTCTACCCGGCAGTGACGTCACCCACTTTTTTCTAACGTGATCACTGGTCTACGCGAACATTCATTTTTGTTTTTCCTTGCCGTGATGTCACTTCACACACAGCTCGGTCATTTGTATACAACTGTTATACGCGCGTCCTCGCACTGTTAAATACGCATATTTTTTTTTAATATTTATGTGATAGAATATAAGGAAACATCGATACCGTCGGTTTCAAATTTCCTAATTAATACTATCAGTCTCTTGTCGTTTATGTCGGATTCCCAACCTCTGTTCATATCTTATAAGCATCATAGATATTAACAGAGGCTGAATAGATTCCAATATATGCGACCGAAGACTGGTTTTCGTTTGTGTTGGGTTTGAAACCAACAGTACTGAGATTTTTTTGATCTTCGTTAACACAAATATAAATAATTACATTTCATGCTTTTATATTTTGTTTTTCTTTATAATACAGTAGTACGCTGCAGTTCGCTCTCACAAGCCTTACACATGTTTCGATACCCCCGTTTAGCTTCTAAAGACTAAGGATACCCTCTGTAGGGTCAGTTGCGCATATAATTTTGAGGAAGGGTTGCGCAATAGCCAAACAGACCTCTCCTGAATCGGCACTATTTAACTCCAGTGGAAAGAGGAAGTCCAGGTCGGCTGGAACCAATGCCAAGATAAGCGGAGAGAACATACAGCGTCTGAAACTCCCAAATGGTCACCCATTTAATAATGATCCAGTTCAACGTTGCTTAACTTCGGTAGTTCAGCAGAAACTGGTGTGTCAACGTGATTATATATATATATATATATATATATATATATATATATATATATTTATATATATATATATTTATATATATATATATATATATATATATATATATACGAGGGGCGTGCAATAAGTAATGCCCTTGACCTACTTCCCATAGCAGTTGAGCAACGAAAATTGGCACAGTTATTAGTCTTTTTCTACATAGAAAGCAGCAAGAGTTATGCATTTCTTCCATCGTTTGATGCAGCTCTGGAGACTGTTTTTGTACAACACCCCAGGTTGATCCACCAACCACGACGTGACTTCAGAAAGCAAGGTTGCATCATCTGGAATACGCTTTCCTTTCAAAAACAACTTCATGGTTGGGAAGAGGTGAAAGTCAGAGGGTGCAAGGTCAGCAGAGTAGGGAGGATGGGGAAGAATTTCATAACCACACGCCCGTGCTTCTGATCTGGCGACATGCGAGTTGTGGACCAGAGCGTTGTCCTGTTGGAGGATGGTACCTTTGCTGATCTTTCCCCGCCTCTTGATTTTGAGAGCTTCCCTTAATTTCCTCAAAAGTGAAGCATAATAGGCTCCTGTAATTGTGGTACCCTTTGCCAGGAATCTGTCATCACTACTCCGTCCTGGTCCCAGAAAACTGAGCATGACCTTGCCAGCGAAGGACTGCACCCTTGCCTTCTTTGGAAGTGGTGAGTCCAAGTGCTTCCACTGTTTTGACTGGGCTTTGGTATCTGGATCATAGTGATTGATCCAGGTTTAATCCTGTGTAATCAGTCTTTTGATAAACTTTGACTCATATTCTTGGCATATCTCCAAATTCATCCTCGAGCACAATACGCGTTCTCGCTTCTGGAATGGTGTGAGCAACCTGGGAATCAACCTGACAGACACTTTATGCATATGCAAATGGTCATGAATGATAGTTTCCACAGACCTTGTACTAATCTTGACATCTTGGGCTATTTAGCGAATAGTAATGCGCCGATCTTCCAAAATGGAAGCCTCAACTTGAGTGACAGATGCCTCATCAATGGCAGTATTGGGGGGCCAGGTTTGGGAGCTGTTTCCACAGACTTCACGGCCATGTTTGAATTCACGACTCCAGCGTTTTACAAGATCATATGATAGGGCATTATCACCATAAGTTTCTTTCATTTCATCAAAAGTCTCCTGTGGTGTGCGTCCTTTCAAATACAAAAAAACCGGATAACTACTCGACATTCAACAGGCTCCATTTGACACCTGACTCACTTATAACACCTGTAAAACAGAAACCACAATTAGTTCAGAGCGTAATTTGCCACATTACCCGTAGGGATATAAATCATTGCATATGCAAAATTTCAGCTAGATCAGACAACTAGAAGTGGGTCGGGGGCATTACTTATTGCACGCCCCACGTATATATATATAGGCAACTACCTACAGCCAGGATCGAAACCCAACCGCCCGTACGGCAGTCTAGGCTTTGAAACATTACGATATTCAACAGCTACTGTGTGGACAATGAATTAACGTTGTTTTGACATCGTCCGAATAACAAAACTCGATTTTTTTACACAAAGACCATCACTTAATACGCTAATGGTATATGGTGTACCAGAAGGTACCTTTATATATACATGCATAGAGAAACTATATATATATTGATTGATTGATTGATTGATTGAATGAGGATCGACGAATGTTTCACACTTCCTTAATTTTTATTTTCATTGAAATTGATGGAATCGCTTATTTTTCAATCAAATCTATATAGTTGAGGACTCATATCGGTGCACCTAGTGGAAGCTCACATGCCTCAGTCCACAATACATTGTAGTCTACATTGCACTGTAGAGAAATGTCTGATTATTTCATTAAATTAAAACTAAACAGAACAATTCATTTTAAACGAATTTTTGTCATATCTAAATCGTTTGTTCATACATACATCGGATTTTTTTCGATTATCCTTTGTCGATACTTATCGAAGATATTCCGATACTAAATCTATTTAAGAACACTGCCAGTAACATAAAGCACCTTCGTGTAAAATTTCGTATAAATCACTCGAGATATTTTCGGGTCCATGGGAAAGAACTCACACACACACACACACACCCACACACACACACACACACACACACACACACACACATAGAAATAGATGTACATAGATATAAAGATATATAGTACAAGATTTGTGGCAGAGAATTCCAGTAAAGTTCGATTATTAAGAAAATAAAATAAGAGCGTTATACTTAATTATATTTGTTACAGAAGAGCAAAAAAGCATCGGTACCGTCGGTTTCAAATGCAAAATAATGCACACTAATCGTTGGAAAATATCTTTAACAAGATTTAACACCTCTCGTTAAAATTTGCGGCAAAATAGTTTTCTGTTTTAGTCATATTACTACCCGGTTATCTTTATTATTTATGTCCCCGCTCGTATTCCGGTTTCGGCTGTGTTTGTAATTTAAAGTTTACAGAATCTATTGTTTATTAAATTGTTAGGTGAAAGTACAGAATAATTAAATACCGTGCTCCCCATGGTTTGTACAAAATGATTACCTTATTATTCTATAGAGCGCTTCCTAACATGGGGTGATGTACCGGAAGTAAAATTAAGAAAATAATGGTAAAAATAACATCCAGAGAACAAAGAAAATACCACATCGGACTTCGACACACATATTGACCTCAGAGAACACGTTTGACTTACACACATATATTGACCTCTGGTGAAACAAAGAAGGAATTTGTCAATAAAAACAAGAGAGTCGACGAACACAAATATAACAGAAAGAGAGGTGCACAATCGTTAAGTCGTTAGCTCGTCAACCCTAACATAACCTTCTTCACCACTCTTGCTTGATACGACGGACGAGCATTGCAGGTAAAATAATAATTAAATAAAACCAGTTTTGGCAGGAAACCGTTATTGTGTTTGACTGTCAAACGGTTGGAACAAGCTAGAGTGCATATATATATATATATATATATATATATATATATATATATATATATATATATATATATATATATAACTACTTAATTTACTCACATTAAATTAATATACGAAAGTATAGATTTATGCGTAAACTTTAAGTATTTACTTCAAAAGTGCCCAATACGTAGGTAGAGCTACTTAGTAATTTATAAAATATATATGGCGATTAAGCTACACTGAATATTCCGCGTTTCATCCAGTCTATGACTCTTCAGGCTTAGGCGCATAAGCCTGAAGAGTCCTAGAGTGGATGAAACGCGGAATATTCAGTGTAGCTTAATCGCCATATATATTTTATTAATTACTATATATATATATATGTGTGTGTGTGTGTGTGTGTGTGTGAGTGTGTGTGTTAAGCAAGGCGCATCTTTGTAAAAGTGCAACAAACAGGTTTGAGCAAAACATAGATAAATTAGTACAGAGAGACAGACTATACAGCAATACTTCACCATGACGGCAAAATCTAGTGCTTTAGTTCTAAATAGCCCTAAATGCCGGAAAGATGTTTTCCCTCGAACTGCTACACTTTAAAATTCCCTTTCTTCTACCTTTCCCTGAATGTACTAACATGCTGAAATTTAAGTGCAATGTAAACAACCATCTCGCCGCTTAACTCTTTACATAATGCCTCTGTAAACAGAGTCCAAAATAGCCTCCCCTTACAGTCAAGTAGTAAGATGTCTTTATTGGTTTGGATAAGAGTAAAAAAAATATCTCTTTACTTATATTTGATCATTCTGAGTAATACAGATGACAAGCTTATTATTATTTTGAAATATAATTTGCATATGTGTTTACGGTTTATACAAACAAACTATACAAATAAGCGAAACAGAAAAGATATCATTTTTTTTTTACATGGTTGTCACCACTTATCAAGGCCCGTAAGCCACTCGGTGATAAGGGTTACTGCGTGTACACTTATCACTGGGATAATATCGTAGAAATCGGTAGTAATGGAGATTTGATAAAATGTCTTACTTAAGGGGGCGGGTTATCAGGAATTTGTTTATG
Organism: Euprymna scolopes; assembly: GCF_053919585.1. NCBI lineage: Eukaryota > Metazoa > Mollusca > Cephalopoda > Sepiida > Sepiolidae > Euprymna > Euprymna scolopes. The sequence goes on from NC_136494.1 coordinate 24,931,602, forward strand.
TTGAACTTGAAGACATCCAAGTTGTAGCCTGGTGGGAAACAGGCAAACGGGAGAGAGTTCCACAGGTGTACACTTCTAAGAAAGAAACTGTGTTCATGGAATCAACGTTTTGATTTAGGCACAGATACAGAATGGGGAAAATTATTTACATTGGTTTCATCTAGACGGGTGTTTTTCCTGAAAGATTGGCGAGAGGGGGGGGGTGAAATGTGATCTCAGACGCTCACTTGCCATGGAAATTATTATAAAACAAAGACGGGGTCACAACGTTCTTCTGTGGGAGAGAGGTTGCAGGGAAGAGAAAAAGGGCATCCTCCACTAGGCTACGAAGTCTATGTTGTACTCTGTTAAGGCAGGATAGGCTGTTTTAAGCAGCTCTTGTCCATATGTGGCAGCAGTACTCCATCACTTGTTTCTACATGAAACTTAGTAGTGATTAACTGGATCAAGAAATAGTAAGAATATATATATATATATATATATATATATATATATATATATTTACATAGGATCCACCACATTATCAAGGCCAAGAGGCAACTCAAGGATAAGGGTTAAAGAGTGTACATTAGAAATTGGACAATATAGTAATCATTAGTAATGAAAATTTGGTAAATTTGATAACTTATATGGAACGGCTCATCAAGAACTTATTTACGTTAGACTTAAAGACAACCATATTGTAGTCAGCCGGAAAGCAGGAAAACGGAACACAATTCCACAGGCGTGCAGTTCTAAGAAAGAAGCTCTGTTCATGGAATCTACGTTTAGGTTTAGGCACAGATAAAGAGTGGGGGAATTTTTGATAGTGTTTACAGCTAGACGAGTGTTTCTTGTGAAAGTTTGGCGAGGGGGGACCATAGATTGAAGCTCAGTCGAACACTTTCCATGAAAATAACGATACATCAGAGACAAACTCGCAACATCTCTTCTGTGAGATAGAGGTTGCAAGGAAGAGAAAAGGACATCTCCTACGAGGCTACGAAGTCTATTTTGAATTCTATCAATATATATATATATATATATATATATATATATATAGAGAGAGAGAGAGAGAGAGAGAGAAAGAGAGAGAAAGAGAGAGAGCAAGGTTAATACCTTGATAGCTACAGCAGAATATGGGTGCAATGTAAAACTAATTCCAAATTAGATGTACTATTAAAAAAAAATAAAATTGATTAACTTTCCGCTTTTGAAGGCACACGGATATTGAATCCATATTCATTTTACTAGCTTTTTCGTTTTCGTTGCGACCATTTTTGTTGTCACAAGAGATTCACTTATATTTCTTATTCCTAATTCTTAACACATATTCTCGTTCTTTGCTGCCATAGAGAATACAATTTGATATACCAAGTCTTAATCTGTTCAACTTGCATTAATATAGTTTCTATTCAAACACGTCCTCGTTACGTAACTGTTATAAATGTGAGCGTTGGCATGACGTATCTATCATTGCTTTGTAGACGATCATAACGGAAGATTAATATGTAGGTTCATGTGTTTTGCAAGTAATTGAGAGCAAGCAGTGTGAGCAAGTAGGACACTCACTGTTCATCCGACTTGGACATTTTATTAACAAAATGGTAACACTTAGAATGATAGGAAATACATCTATTTGTATGAATCCGATATTACTTGATTTTGTATGTCATAACTATTACGGACATAAGCAATATATCTTCATTTTCATTTACCGGGAGGCAAAGTAATCACTCTTTTTTGCTCCTGGCAACATCTTGCTCATGCCGTTGTCGCGTCTCCACGCGAGAACGCACATAAGAGAGGTAAATTAGAGGAGGTAACACCACCTGAAATAGAACAAGAGTTTGCGACCTTTTGAACGTAGTTCCATTCTCCTAACATCTCTCTTTTAATTTTTGTTGCTTGTACGACATCGGTAAAAAATAAAAACATGCGGCCGCAGCCAGTATTGAACTAACTACACCAGTTTGTAGCGTAATTGATGTCTTGTCCGTAGCTTAATACTTGATGCTTCGTTTGGGCTATCAATGGTATTTTTTATCGTGACGCCATCACTAGTTGGGTTGCCAACCACGGAGTAAGAGAGGCTCAACTAACCTCGAGAGAAGGATAAACCGCGGCAGTTTCCTAACCTGGTATTTTACCTCGCGGTACATACAGTGCTTCGTCTTCCTAAATAGTCACCCATCTGGTACTGGCTAGGATCGGCGTTGGTAAACTTCGATGACCTGGTTAGAACCGGCGTGTCAACGTGTAAGTGACGGACATCGGTTGGAGGATCGACTTACAAGTGTTTTAACGGGCAGCGGTTTTCGAACCGACTTCCGGATGTTCAGTACATATGTTTCGGCTTTAGTGTTCAGGGAATTTTCTCAAGTTTGTTGTAGTAAGGTAAAGATGCTTAACAAGATGTCCCCCTTAATGGGAGAATTTTGTTGTATTCTCACTGCAAGGTATGATGGACTTAGTGTGTTAGAACGTGGAACTTAAGTGCAATTTTTGACATTAACTTTGAGAGTTGCATTTGCAGTTATATTGTTGTTATGATGTACCTGTCAAGGAACGGTTATTACAACTAGAATACGCCGATATTATATTGTTTATAATATTTTCTACGCAATCTGTACCTCGACGGATATGGCAATTAAATTCTAAATGAAGTCTTATTAATCTTCAGAAGCAAGTCGTATGATGTTTAAAGCGAATTTAAAGATAAAAACAACCACTTTCATTTTAATTAGACGGACATAAATTAGTTTTAACGGTGTTTAAAATACATAAAACGAAAATAACCACCGCAGGCTACTAGTCCCGATGAAAAATAATAGAATGTTAATTTTTCATGAGATAATATTTGGAAAAAAAAAACTTTAAGCGCTCGCTAAGACAAGAAAACAAACAAACAAGAAAATCGACGGTTTAAAGGAAAATAGATTAGCGATGAGGAAATTATTTGGCAAAGTATAAGAACCTCAAATTATTCGTATTCATAATCACACTTCTGCCTTTCTTCCCTACTTACTACTTTTAGCAGATCAGGCTGTCTAAGGAAGCAGCTACCTGGCTTGAATGCTTAAAATCATCAGCATTGATGTTATTCTTACTTTTTTTACGTTTGAAAAAAAAAACTACTAAGTCACGTAAGGCAAAGTCAAAAACAAAAACCGTGATTTTTCTTTGCAAAACAAACAAACTAATAATCGAGAATGCATATTTGAAGATATAAAGACTTTTGCTAAAATGATTAAAACCGGAAGGAGTTGATATACCGTTAAACGAATCGGCAATAAGAAATACATTGAATAAGTAGTTGGAGATATTAAGAACTTTAAACATAAACCCTTTTTTATTTAATTACCGTACTCAGGATTAAAGAAGCCAGAAAGTATTGTTGTGTCCTAAAGAAAACAATCGAACACCAATAATAGATATTTGAAGATGTAATGTATTGCAACTTCAAAACTTTTATCAAAATACATGGATTAGCATTAAATAACTATAAAAGAGTTGATTTGTCGTAAAACAAATCAACCAAACCAAACATCACGAATAAATATTTGAATATATAATCTTCATACCAAATTATTGCATTGGATATTAAATTACCCGAGAAAGGGCTGACACGCCGTAACACAACCAGGGAAACCAAACCAAACAAAACAAAACACAATGAATAAGTATTTGATGATATAAAAATACAAAATTAATATATTCCCTAATAAATGATTCGAAAATCGTTGACAACAAAAAAGCCAAGTTTTCAAAAAATGTCCTTTGTCCTGTAATCCATAGTTATATATCAGTCTGCATAGCATGTGCCTTTAAGAGTATATAAACGTGTCTATTTTATATCTGTGGTTGTCTAGAAATGTTCGTTGTAGGTAATGCGTATGTTTGTGTCTATGTGTAGACATTCTTTAGCAGTTCAACAATGGGGAATTATCGTAACACTGAGAGCTCATTACAAGTGACAAATAATCATTTCTGGGGTTTACATCAACAAACAAAAACACATACCTTCTTCATTTTTGGACGTTTCTTCCGCTCGCTTTTTCATAGTTTTCACATGTAGCAACTCTTCGGGTTTCTTGCTTTCGTTTAAAAAAAAACGAAACTCTAAGAAAATGAACTCTCTTTTGCGCCCTAAAATTTTTCGAAATGTTGCTAAGTTCACGCCCCAGTCTCCCGGACGTGGAGACAATTTTTTCGAACCTGCCGAAATATATATTTCACCTAAGATCACCTGTAATCTATTCATCCTGATAGTCCTTCTTAAATAAAATCCTATAGTACTGTTAGGGAACCTAATATATCAAGGATAGTACTGCTGCCACATCTGGGAAGGTGCTGCTAAAAACAGTTTATTCTGTCTTAACAGAGTACAAAATAGGCTTAGTGGCTTACTGGGGGATGCCCTTTTCTCTTCTTTCAACCTCTCTCGTACAGAAGAGACGTTGCGAACCTGTCTTGGTTTTATCGTTATATTCATGGAAAGATCTCGTCTTAGCTCCAATCTCTGGTCGCCCCTCGACAATCTTTCACGATAAACGCCCGTCTAGCTGATACCACTGTCAATAATTTTCCCTACTCTTTATCTGTGCCTAAATAAAAAGTAGATTCCATGAACAAAGCTGATTTCTGAGTGCACGCATGTGGAACTCTCTTCCGTTTGCCCGTTTTCCACCTGACTACAACTTGGATGTCTTCAAGTCCAACATAAACAAATTTCTGATGAAGCGCCGCCTTAAGTAAGACACTTTATCAAATTTCAAATACTAACGATTACTACGATACTATCCCATTGATTACTGTACAGGCAATAACCCTTATCCCCAGTGGCCTCCGGGCCTGGATAAATGGTGACCACCATGTAAAAAAAAAAGAAGCCATTTCTTCGGTAAAGCATTGCACATAATTGAAATAATTATTTATTAAATCATATTTTTAGGGATCTTTAGGTAGTTGAATATGGCCCAATCTATATTTAGGGAAATAATAGTAAACAATTTAAATCAAAATATAAGGTACAAAACTAGTACAACAGAGACATGTCAGGGATAAAAAAGAGTTTGTGTATTTATATTACTGAGGGCGTTATAGTAAACTGGTTCGCTTGGTTTAACAGGTAATTTGTGTTATGGTCCAATATAGTTGTCAGTGGTAGACTAAATCAATTAGGATATTAAACTAAATGTGTGTTAGGTATATATATATATATATATATATATATATATATATATATATATATATATATATATATAGGCTATTTATAGTTTTAGTTAAATTATGGATTAAAAATTATAATATAATTAAAGTTAATTATGGTTATTAAGATGTTCTTTATAATGTGTGCAGTTTCTAATCTTTTATTAAGAAATGTATCTTTGTCTTTGAACCTTATGATAAATAATTTTCCGTTAGACAAAAGTAATATAGAAAGAACATGTTTTAGCTTTTTTCAGGATGTTCCACTATATAGTTAGTGTTAGATTTTTTCTATTACTTCTTTACATTACACACATACACAAATACACACACACACACACACACACACACACATATATATATATATATATATATATATATATATATATATATATATATATATACATATATAGGAGCACTTCAGCCCGGCGTTGCTCGTATGTTTTGCTGTGCATGTTGAGAAAAAAAAGTGGCAGTAGAAGGGAAGGCTCGAACCCGTACCGTGAAAGAGGAAAAGAACAGAAAAAACGCGACGTCTTTGCTGTTACAACCACCGCCAAAGCTGAACTGACGTAGGTTTTAATTAAGGCTAAGCAATGGAAAGGCGAAAAATATCAGCGAAAAAAGCGACCCCGCTGTAAAAAAGTTCTTAGTTGAAGGTGAAGATATGAATGTTTTTAGCCAATTTTTCGAAATTTGTCGTCTGAATGGTCGAACTTCAAACGATACTGATCTTGTGAAAATCCTTCGCCTCTGTCGAAAGTTTTAGGCAGACATGCAAACATACGTGCATATATTTATATATTGGTAACTAAAGATTTTCGACCCAAACCGATTAAAAAGCTTGCCCTATTTCTGAATACCCTTTATGTAAAATTTCAAATGTTTAGACCAGAAATTGTCAAAGTAATTCGGTAGAGACTGCAGAGGTCAATTTGTTTTAAACTTTGACCTCTATTTTGCTACCTTAACATTTATTGTTTAGGGCTCAAATCAAATTATTAAGTTAGATCCATGTCCAAGGAAACTATATCTACAATTTGAAGTGGTTAGACTCAAAATTGTCGGAGGAGTTTGGTAAAGTTCTCAAAGGTCAAATCGTTTAATTGTGACCCCTTAACAACGAGATTTCTGGCTGCAAACGAATTACAAAGATTTTCCCTAATCTCAGTACCCTGTATATCAAATTTCGAGTCGTTAGACTTTAAATTGACAGAGTTATTACGTAGGGAAATGTGCACAGACACGTTCACTTTTATAGATAGGTGTTTGGTAGGAATAATTTGTTAAACCACAATATATACGTATACATAAATATATATGGAAACAATTTTGTGTTTACTATAAACTTTTTACGCAAATATTATGCGAGTATAAATCATGTAGAATACCTGCATGAATATAATTACACGTAATAGTAAACTAAAAGTGATCATCCCATTAGAAAACCGAAGCAACTATTAGGGCATTAATTTAAATAAATGTTTAAAAGAATATGCAAATTAGCGAGATCTTTTGCTAGTGAAAGCAATTCCACAACCTTTTGTATATAATTGAAATAATTATTTAATAAATCATATTGTTAGGGAACTTTAGGTAGTTGAATATGGAACAATCTATATCTAGGAATAAGAATAGTTAACAATTTAAATCCAAATATAAGACATAAAATAAATTGAATACATCTCATCATTCCTCAAAAATACTCCGCCTTTCTTGAAAGTTGTATTTTCTTTTTAAATAAATCGAAAAGAGAAGTTTTAATATGAATATCAATACACCCAAAAGAAAAACGAATTTATAGGAGTATATATATATATATGTGTGTGTGTATACATGTATATATATATATATATATAAATATATATATATATATATATATATATATATATATATATATATATATATATAGGGTGTCCCAGAAGTCGCGCACCATGTAGATTTATATAAAAACAAATATGAATATCAATGAATACCAATTTTATTAATCAAAATCACAATATATATATGTATATATATATATATATATATATATATATATATATATATATATATATATATATAGGTTAAGGACTTCACTTTTATATAAGCAATATCTCTTGAACATGTTTCTAGTTACTTTAATGTGTATCGATATATAAATACTTATGCAAAACAAATAAGCAGTATATATATATATATATATATATATATATATATATATATATATATATATATATATATAATGATGTACAGGTCCAATAATCGAAGGTCAGTGTGTAATTGCTCTTCATGCAATAAGAACACAAAAAACACATAAAGTTTAGTTGTTATAAGGGATATTCACGTCCGAAGAGATAGACCCCTTCAAATATGATCACCGCTGGCCTGAACATTAATCTTATCATCGTAATTATTCGACATCACAATCCTAACCACTGGTACATAATATTCTGTTTCGGACTGTATTGTGAGATATGGGGTAACGTAAATAATATTTCACACTTTTTTGTGTGGGCACTTTAACTGAAATTCCTCACATGAAACTCAAATCCTCCCCGAAGTAATCTACCCCGGCTGCAATGCACCTGTTGTATTTTTCCAACACCTACAGAAAGGCCGCATGGAAATCTGCTTGTTTGAGCGTGTCAATGACTTCCATTACATCCGCTTTCATATTTTCAATTCTTTCAGAACAACAGCGTATTAAGTTTTTATTGAGATTAGCGAATATCAAAACATCATAGGATTCAAGGTGTGGACCATAGGGAGGGCGAAGAACTGTCTTTATGCCTATCTTGGTAAAATAATCTGTGACAAGGATAGAGGACCCCTAGGACAAACTTCTCTCAAATCTTCCAAATCCTCAGTTCCTCGCAAATAATTGTGTGTACAATTCTTTACACTGGAATCAAAATGCGCACTTATTGTCTCTATAGACCCATTATGGTCGTTATCATTGAAATTCTTCATTTCGCTAATCAACTCTTGTGTTCCGACTTCCTTTATTACTTTAAGACATCTCATCACTCCTCAAAGATACTCTGCCTTCCTTGAATCTCGTATGCATCAAAAACTGATGCTCGATTCATGCAAGATGGTACACAACAGAAGCATTCCATACATTTTGTCGTAGTTTTTAGCAAGTGTAAAGCAGAATTTCGTTCTCTAAAATATCGCTTCGTCCAGATTGCATCTTTGTAATTCATCAGCTGTTACAATAATGCTTTAGTAGGATGTATTCCAATTCCTGTTGTTGCTGTTTATTAGAACCTGGAATCATAAAAATGGGTCAGTCATTTTTTATACACACCATATTATCAAGGCCAAGAGGCCACTCAAGGATAAAGGTTAAAAAGTGTACAGTAGAAATTGGACATTATAGTAAACATTAGTAATGAAAATTCGGTAAATTTGACAACTTATATGGAACGGATCATCAAGAACTTATTTACGTTAGACTTAAAGACAACCATATTGTAGTCAGCCGGAAAGCAGGAAACGGAAGACAATTCCACAGGCGTGCAGTTCTAAGAAAGAAACTTTGTTCATGGAATCTAAGTTTAGGTTTAGGCACAGATAAAGAGTAGTGGGAATTATTGATAATATTTTCAGCTAGACGAGTGTTTCTTGTGAAAGTTTAGCGAGGGGGGACCATAGACTGAAGCTCAGTCGAACACTTTCCATGAAAATAGCGATACATCAGAGACAAACTTGCAACATCTCTTCTGTGAGATAAAGGTTGCAGGGAAGAGAAAAAGACATCTCCTACGAGGCTAAGAAGTCTATTTTGAACTCTGTCAAGGCAGGATAAGTCCTTTCTAGCAGCTCCTGCCCAGATGTGGCAACAGTATTCCATCATTGGACGTACCTGGCTCTTATATAGATAGAGAATTGCATCAGCAGTGAGATATCTACCGGATCGATAGAAAGATCCAACCATTTTTGTTGTAGTAAACATATACTGAATCTTCACATCTTTACGATAATTCTAAATGTTTGTACAAAATAAAGTTTGGAAATTTATTGAAGAAACCTCGTATATATTTCTTACATATAAATACACACGGAGATGCAATTGGCTTCATAAAAATGTGTATGTGTGTACAAATATGTGTAGTTTTGTGTTGATTTTGTCTATTGTGCGTACGTGTGTGTTTCTGTTTTAGCAGTATTGTTGATGTGCGTGTGAATGGTAGACAAAGGGAACATCGTAGATAGCACTGGGAAACGATATCTGGCGGCATCTCGGCGAATTCCTCTACCTTTCAACAGGTCGGGATTAATTACAACCCCCAGATAAAATGCAGGAATTTTAACGGCAAATCAAATCTAAGTTCCTACCTACACGTATATTGCAATCATTGGGTTGTGTAAATTCCATTACTGGTTCTAATAAATATCAGAATTCCAATGACGTTCAGTAAAAAGATACTGACATCAAAGGGAAGAAATCGACCTCCGAAACTATCAAATGTACCTTCAATGAACAAAGAGCGTAGATTACGTTATTTAGTAATTAGAAACCAACACAGCCTCAAGGAGTACTCAAACGCCTATGAAAAAATTAAAATATCCACATCTATGTAAATAGATAGAACGCGAGCGCAAAAACACACACACATACACACATACGCAAGCACGCACGCACGCACACATATTGTATATGTAGTCAGATATGTATATATGTTTATATATATATATATATTTCTGTGAGAATATACTATATTTCCTCGTAATATATACTTATCCTTAATTAAAAAGCTCAATGTAATTACAGAGCAATATAATGAATGAATGTTCAAAGTCTATATTCCAAAGTTCATGATGTTGACCATCTTACGATGTATTCCTTTAATTGAGTTGACATTTACAATTCTTGACAGTATCTGTTTCGTAGCACAAAATCAATCGATTAATTATTATATCAATCAATGAATCTATTTTGCCGTTAACTCCTCAGAAGAAATAGCAATAATGAATCCTAAATTTCTAAATTCAAAATGGCGTAATGTAGACATATTATGAGGTATTTCCAGCTTCTCTTCAAATTTTCGGATGTTTTACTCCTGTCAAGAGGACTTTACTTTCTTTTTGAAGGATTGATTGTTGCTATTTCTTCTGAGGGATAAAAGGCAAAATAGATTCACTGATTGATATACTAATTAAGTGATTAATTTTGTGCTACGAAACAGATACTGCCAATAATTGTACATATCAACTGAATTAAAGGAATAAATTGTAAGATGGTAAACATCATGAACTTTGGAATATAGACTTTTATTTATTCATTATATATGTTTATATATTTCTATTCGCAGGACTCATTCCTAAACTTACGAACCAATTAAAAATATTACTATTTTGTTCTATCTAGGTATGGAGCATCTTCCGGATGCAAGACATTTACCCGCTATCTCAGACATTGTAATCGAGACATCTTTTTAAGATCCCGACACTTTTTGTAAGTGGAATTATTTATGTATATTTTGCACTTAATTCAACGGGTATATTTGCAGTTTTTTACATTCTATTTCATTCATTTCTCTCCTATAATTACTTTAATATTCAGATTATTTTGAATTCGTGAATTCAGCCACAGATCCTAGGAGGTAAAACATGGGCGAAACATCCCATATAAAATATAATTATTTTAAATCTGCAGTGAATTTCATCTATTGTTATAGACACCAGTACGGCATAATCACGTTGACACATTGGTTCCCGCTGGATAATGAGTGACCATTAAGACCTCCCAGGTGATGTATGTGCTCTCCGCTTATTTCAGCATTGCTCCAGCCGTCTTGGTCTTCTTCTTGCCACCGGATTCAAACAGGAGGTGTGTGGTTTGGATTTCGCAACCCTTCCTTCACAATTACACGCGCAGCTGCACCTACAGGGGGTATCCTTTGTCTTTCGAGACTGAACGGAGTCATCGATCATAGACGCCGATTAAACAGATTTATTGAACCTTAAAAATTTAAGGCTTAAAAGTTAGACATTCACTCGAATCAACATCTTGTAATATATTTTTATCCAAATTAAAATAAAGATGCTAGTCATAACATTTAGTGTTTATATATATATATATATATATATATATATATATATATATATATATGTGTGTGTGTATAAAATATATATATGTGTATATATATACATATATATATGTGTATATATATACACACACATATATATGTGTATATATATATGTGTATATATATATACACACATATATATATATATACACACACACACACACATATATATATATATATATATATATATATATATATATATATATATATGTCAACGAAGTTCAAATTGCCCACATATTCACTGACGTACTAAAAAACACATTTTTGATAATATTATGCGCGGTTTGGTTATATATGTATATATTTTTACATATCCAACATTATTTCACTTTTTTATTTGGCAATTAATTACTACAATAAATTGCGGTTTCACTTAATGCCGTAACTAGCAAATTCTAGCATTGCTACAAATATAATTTGCTGATTTCTTTATGTCCTCATATGAGAAAGAATAAAATGAATAGCCTTCTTTAAAACTCCGTGGAATAAGATTTGTAAATTGTTTTGGGGAGTATTCGGTCGAGCCATAAATTTTGTTTTAAATTTGAAAGTTCAACTTACAGTTTTAATTTTCTTTCTCTCTTATATATATATATATATATATATATATATATATATATATATATATATATATATCGTCATGATGAGCCGTAAATACGACAAAACACGTGTCCGAAAATAACTGCTTTATAATAAAATAAGTAAATAAATAGATAAAAACAGCGAATATCTATTTATATATAAATACACACATACACAAATTCATACACACACCCAAACACCCACACACACGCGTATATATATATATATATATATATATATATATATATATATATATATATATATATATATATATATATATAAAATAAAAATTACAATTAAATTTACCAAAATGACCCAAGATGGTAAAATTAAAGTATAGTATAAATATTAAAGAATTAATATTTATAAAATTATCTCAGCCAGATGTAAAAGCGCGATGAAACCAAATAGGAAAGAGAGCTTATAATAACTGTTTTCTCGTATGTATATATATATATATATATATATATATATATATATATATATATATATGTGTGTGTGTGTGTGTGTATGAAAGTATATTACCTGAGGATAATTTACTAAAACTGTTCAATCTAAAAGATCGGTGAATGTTTACATTTTACAACGGATTATTTATAAATAAGCAATAGCCAATTAATTCTTTATTTAATTTTTCTTGTAGAATTTAAAAATATTTCCTTGCAGCAATTGATTCGCATACAAAGAAACAACCAAGAATAATCATATAATTTCCAAGACAGAGATATATCTGTTCCCGAAGAAAATTTTCAAGCCAAAAAATATAATAATAAATGAACCTATTCTAACCAATTTTCATTGTTACCTTTTATCAACGTGTTATCTCCCTGGCAATCTGACACGCATTGATCCTTATCCTTTACTGACATTTGCGCCCTAATAAGCGGCGACTCACTAATAAATAAACAAAAAAGTTAGTGAATATAAATCGAATTTGCAAAGTTATTAATATACGGCATTCAGGCTAGACGTGGTGAACCGTTTTGCTCCGAAAAAGGAAGTGTCAGAGGAATATCATATTCACAGGCGTTCTTCAGTCGCATGTATATCCTGGTCAAGAGAATGACCACATTACGTCTTTTAAAGTTGTACCAGAGAGGTGTTGATATCTTTCTAACAACAGCGTCTTGTATTCGTAAATAACTACCTATCTGGTAGTGACCATACTCAACGTTGCTTAACTTCCATGATCTTTAGAGGTTAGGTGTTTTACAGTCATTGCATAGAGCTATCGACATCCTCGTATGTACAGCGCCAGGTACTCTTTAATAGTCAACCATCTAGTGTAGACCAGGCTCAACGTTGCTTAACTTTGATTATTTAACGAGAACCGGCGTACCAATGAGAGTATGCCAAATATAAAGCCAGTAATGCCTAATATATTAATGTTTGATTGATGTATCATTGATAATTCTGAACCATTGACTGTTACATAAGGG
>NC_136494.1:24947389-24964889 GCF_053919585.1 Euprymna scolopes
AATTTAAAGGAGATTAGAATAATAGTCTAAAGAGCTAAGTGTATTTTAATGTAATAGTGAAATTACTAGTTTAATTAAAATACAGGAAATGCTCGTTGTAATTTAGATATATAATAAGCTCGATAGTTAAATGTCCTAGAGCTAATTCAATATTAAGTAATGTGATTTATAATTTAAATTTTTTAAAATTTTTTAAATTTAAAAATCAAAATTTAATTAAATTAAAAATCAGTTTCATAAGAAGGAACAACAACAAAGTCAATTATCTGTACGATCGTTTCGAAATCCGTGCTTTTTATTTGTGGTATACATGAAGTCACGTAGAACAATTATACATAGTTTTTTTGGTAAGCACGGTCTCCTCATCAGCAAATTTAGGAGGATTTCTATTGACTTGAAAAGACACCAAAAATAAACCTAGCATTAAAAGTAAGGCAGATGAATCTTTTGGTGTTTCTTTTTTTGAAATCAGGAACTGTATTTAAAGTAGTCATTTAGATGTTTGCTATAGCTTTTTATTTTATTGAACGGATTTCCGAAACGATCGTACAGATAATTGACTTTGTTGTTGTTCCTTCTTATGAAACTGATTTTTAATTTAATTAAATTTTGATTTTTAAATTTTTAAATTATAAATCACATTACTTAATATATATATATATATATATATATATATATATATATATATATATATATATATTGATTGAGATTGTCGGACTGACGTCCTCATCTTGGTTGTTATCGTCACAACGTTTCGGCCGTTTTGCCCTCCTCTGTATCGAACTGGGGAATCGTTTGTTAGGAGTCTCGAACCCAGCCCTTTATTATTGTTACGGGGGTACCGTGTTCGGACTCCAGCTAGGCTCTGGGACATAGTTGCTGATTCTCTGTTTTGAATGTTACTTTTTACTGCCTTCGTTCAGGATTGAACTCACCATCTTTGGGTAACTTTAAACTTTGATACAATGTATAGGACCACTCGGCCATATGTCATTAGGACAATTCTTAGTTGTTTTTTGTTAATGTTAAACCTATGTTGTTATTCAAGGTTTTCTCTCTCTATCAGATGTGTCCAAATTGCATTCATCTCTATGCTTGGTTTGCTCAGTAGGTCGTTATATCCGAGCATGTGAGCTGTTTCTTTAAGTTTTCTCACTTTTGAGTAGGTCTCTCTGTTTATTATTTTTACTTTATCCCATAGGGGGCGATGGTCCCCCCTTTCCATCCAGACATGGTTGGCTATACCTGATTTTTCCGTCTCCCCTTTAGTTACCGCTTTTCGGTGTTCTCCCACTCTTATTTACAGGGGGCGGCATGTTTCACCCTTGTAAACCTTTCTGCAACTGCATGGGATGGAGTATATGCAGTTTTGGGTCATGTTCTCCTCCATGCGGGGCTTCACTCGTACCAGGTGTCGTCTGAGTGTTGACTCGCTCTTGAATACCGTCCTGATGTTGTAGTGGGCACATATTCTCTGAATCTTTTCGGAGATGCCTCGTACGTATGGTAGGCAGACCATTGGAGGTTTTTGGGTTTCATTCTCCTCTCTTATACTATTAACACGTCTGGTGGATAGTATGCTATTTTGGCAGTTGTTACGACGGAGGGTATTCTTCAACCTGACCATTTTTTGGTGGTATGTAATGGTATCGCTACTTATTGTCTCTTCTCGATGTTGTAAGAAGCGTGCGATTCCATGTTTGATACTGTATGGGTGATGGGAGTTGAAGTTAAGGTATTGTCCGGTGAAGGTAGGCTAACGATATACGGATGTCTTAAACCCATGTTCTGTGCGTGATATGAGTATGTCAAGGAAGGCCAGTTGGTTATCTTTTTCTTTTTCCATTGTGAACTGTATCGATGGTCTTATTGAGTTCATATGG
Organism: Euprymna scolopes; assembly: GCF_053919585.1. Lineage (NCBI taxonomy): Eukaryota > Metazoa > Mollusca > Cephalopoda > Sepiida > Sepiolidae > Euprymna > Euprymna scolopes. The sequence continues at coordinate 24,949,273 of NC_136494.1, forward strand.
CCTAGGAGAGCCTGGAGGCTTTCCTGATGGGGCCAGAGTATGAAGGTGTCATCAACGTATCTTAGCCACATGGTTGGCTTTAAGGGAGCTGAACCTAAGCTGTGATATTGCAAGGCCTCCTCCTCCTCCTTTTTCCTTTCCCATTTTCCCTGTGTATCCTCATCGCTTTCACTACACTGATGAAGACTGAAAGAACGATCGAAAATTATGTATTGTAAAAAAGTTTTTTGGAATTTTTTCATCATATTATTTTGTATTTCTGCACGTCACTAATAGAAAACGAATAAGGAAAAGTTATAAGGTTTTATACTTTTCGTATTCTTTTTTATACATTTCCATTCATATATATATAAATATATATATATATGTATATATATGTATATATATATATATACACATACACACACACACACACACACACACACACACATATATATATATATATATATATATATATATATGGGAAAGCATTATTAATCAACTGAAATCGTACATCTTATACGGTAAGTCTGCAAAGTATATTAACGATAAAATGTCTTGAACTTCAAGTTTGTTTAACGAGCAATTATTTCTGAAGCCAATGTTCTGGGGAGAGGACATCAAATATATTGGATATAGTCTGATGAAAATTATCTTTGTATATATGTACGTTTCTCCTCTCTATAAACAAACGAACATATAACAGAAAGCTAGATTATATTTGCCATTCAAAGAAGAAAAGATAATTAAATCTCATCGCCTAAACTACTTTCAGGACAAACATAACATAACTTTCTTCTCCGTTTGTTTGTTTTCTTTATTTTTCCTTTAGCAATCTTTTTTCTTTGTTAATAGATATTTTAATTCATTCTGAAACAAATGCGAGATCGGTTCCATTTGTTGCTATTTTTCATAACATGGTCGGTCAATGCGTCATGAACTCTTAGCATGTGAATGTGAGCCGATGATCAACATAAAACATTACACCTTCCGCACTCTATTTCTAACAGAGAAAAACGTGTCCGTGAATAACGTTATTTAGTTTTTATAATTATATATATATATATATATGTATATATATATATATATATATATATATATATATATATATATATATATATATCGATGCCTCCGTTCAGTCTCGAAAGCCAAAGGATACTCCTGAAGGGGCAGTTGCGCGTGTAATTTTGAGGCAAGCGTAACGCAATCTCAAACCACACCTCTCGTGATTCGACACTGTTTGGGTCCAGTGGCAAAGGGAAAACCAGCACAGCTGGAAACAATGCCGAGATAAGCGGAGAGCACACACAGCAAATTGTCACCCATTTAGTACTGACTAGGCTCAACGTTGTTTAACTTCGGTGACCGAGCGGGAACCGGTGTGTCAACGTGATTATGCCGTATCCAATTATATATATATATATATATATATATATATATATATATATATATATATATATATATATATATATATATATATATATATATGAAGTAATGTGATTGATAATTTAAAATTTAAAAATCAAATTATAATTAAATTAAAAATCCGTTTCATAAGAAGGGACAACAACAAAATCAATTATCTGTACGATCGTTTCGGAAAACAATGCTTTTTATTATGGTAGACATCAAGTTACGTACAAAAATTATTATATATAGTTTTTTTTAATAAGCAAGGTCTCCTCGTCAGCAAATTTTAATTTAATTATAATTTGATTTTTAAATTTTAAATTATCAATAACATTACTTAATATTGAATTAGCTCTAGGATATTTACCTATCGAGCTTATTATATATCTAAATTACAACGAGCACTTTCTCTTTCCTGTATTTTAATTAAACTAGTAATTTCACTGTTACATTGAAATACACTCAGCTCTTTAGACTATTGTTCTAATCTCCTTTAAAATATATATATATATATATATATATATATATATATACATATATATATATTGTATTAGCAGTAATTATTTGTTTGTTTAAAACAAAATATGTAAGTGTGTCACCCAAAAGAGTGATCAATGTTTAGACAGAGCAAAAATAAGTTAATTTAGTTTACAAACAAATGGCTAAACATACGCATACATGTTTCTGCGAAAACCCAGTAAGGGAATCGCTTCGTCAGGCTTGCCGAAGCGATTCCCTTACAGGGTTTTCGCTGAAACATGTATGCTTATGTGTAGCCATTTGTTTGTAAACTACATGCACACACACACACACATATATATATATATATATATATATAAAATATATTTTAGTCATATGTATATTAATGGCTACACTCTTTTAAATATACACTTTTTCTCTCGTTACTACACAACCATCACTTCTTTATATATATATATATATATATATATATAAATATATATATATATATATATATATATATATATATATATATATATATATATATATATATATATATACGCACCTAAGTTTATCCAGTGGTGTGATAAACAGTAAGGCAGATAACTCTTTCTCAGATAATTAGAAAAATTTATCATATATATATATATATATATATATATATATATATATATATATATATATATATATATATAGCTGTTAGGAACGCCAAAACAATGGGACGCACGCACACACACACACAGACACACACACACACATATATATATATATATATATATATATACAGGGTGTCCACAAAGTCTGGCTACATTATGTGGTCAGACTTTGTGGAAGCATCCTGTAGATTATGTAGCCAGACTTCGTGGGCACCCTGTATATATATACACACACAGAGACACACACAGACACATGTATATATATATATATATATATATATATATATATATATATATATATATATATATATACAGTGTGCCCACACAGTCTGACTACATTATCTACAGGATGCTTCCACAAAGTCTGGCTTCACAATGTAGCCAGACTTTGTGGACACCCTATATATATATATATATATATATATATATATATATATATATATATATATATATATATACATACATATATATATATGTATATAGACATATATATATATAATTTCTCTCTCTTATATGTATATATATATATATACAGTTTTTTTTGAAAAGGGTTACCAGTTATCCAGGCTTTAGGCTGGAGGATAAGTGTTTATGAGTGTACAGTGGTCAAGGCGAACATGTCAGCCATCGTTAATAAATTGCTAAATTGGATTACTTAAGGGGAAAGGCTCATCAAGAATTTGTTGGACTTGAAGACGACCATATTGTAGTCAGTTGGAAAGCAGGAAAACAGAACAGAGTTCCACAGGCGTACAGTTCTAAGAAAGAAACTTTGTTCATGGAATCTACGTTTAGGTTTAGGCACAGATAAAGAGTGGGGAAAATTATTGGTAGTGGTTTCAGTAAGATTATTTTTCGTGAAAGTCAGGCCAGGGGGGGCATAGATTGGAGCTAAAGCGAGAACTTGCGATGAAAATATCGATAAAGCAGAGACAGGTTGGCGACAACCTATATATCCAAAGAACATTTTATCTATAGGCTTGAAATTTGGAATATAGTGTAAAAAGACATATGAAAAGTTTTTATAATTTGTTTTCATCCGGAATACAGAGCTGCTAAGGGGTCAAAATTTTAAAATTAGTACCTTAACGCCATTGACTTTTATCTGTTAGTTACGTCTGTGCATGCGTAAATCGTTCACGTGACAGAATTCCTTATGTAAAGAATTAGTAGGTTTGAAAACACTTATAAAAGATCCTGTCGAGCTTGGGCTGGTGGTTATCGTGCTTGACTCACTGTCTTTAGGTTTTGGTTTCGATCTCAGCTCGAGTATCTATTTTTACTTACAAGAAGTGAAGTGTTTAAAAAAATTGTAATACGCACATGCATATGTTTCGGTTTTTGTATACAGTGAAATATATTCATGCGTATTTTCAAACGGCAAACGCCAAGGGTCCTTCTAGTATTTATATATATATATATATATGATGATTGCAACGTCTTGTCAGACGAGTGCCACTTCCTCAGACATTTAAAATCCATAAGCCCAAATGCCTGAGGGAGTATCTATACGAAGATGATGTTACAGAGTCTTAGCTTTGTACGACAGTTAAGTCTCTCTCTCGGTTCAAAATGTTGAGATCCAGCAACAAGCAAGAGCAAGATAGCCAGCAACAAGTTAAACTGCAGACCAGCTTAATGCGGGTACTGGTCTCCCGCTTTATGGTTTTTTAAATCAGAGATTTGCGTCTCCTAGGAAGGTTGCCTTCACCATGGTTTACAGGAGCCCTCTCCACCCCAATACACATATACACACACACACACAAATATACATGGTGCTAGTTGGCCGTTGACCCAGAAAAAGAGTTCATTCGCCCTTTGGAAGGTCTTATTTTGAATCCTTCAGGGAGACTAGCCACCCTCTTCACCAAACAAGTCTGGTGGGGGAACCACTTTAGTCGCCGGTGACCCGACCATGAGGCAGGTAGTACTGGGTTACATGGTACCAGTAGCATATGACATGACCTGACATATATATATATATATATATATATATATATATATATATATATATATAGTTTGGAAACATTAAAATAAACCAGACACCTTTTACCCCATTACACCACACCAGGTACTCAAGTTGGTGGAGAGAGACTTAGAGAGATTTTGATCAATGCTATCCTTTTAAGTGTGTCCATACATGATGGTCTAGTCTACATATATGTCGACGAATAAACTAGAATGTGATTTGGGTGATAATTGTTAAAGATAAGAATGTGAACTGAGCCCATAATGGATAGTTGAGGTTCACCAGTGTTGATACATGGAGTTTCGGAATTTTATTCCCTTGAAGATTTCTAGTATAAACCTATCAGAGAGAAATACTATGATTGTTAAGACGGCATTTTCGGACATTCCACAGCTGGAAATCTTATGAATGATGTCAAACCCCATTGAAATGCCTCTGTAGTAAAGAGGACACCCACGACTGTTTTCTAACTGACTATACTATACTTGTTTTCAAGTTCAATGTTACCAAGTTCATATTAACTCTCGTTTCAAATAATAAAATCAAACTTAGATCAAACCATGGTCTGCAATTGTTTGACACAAATTATTAACTCTTGTCCTCAAGCAAACTTTTCTTCTTGATAGGGTCTTACTCGTTATTTCGATATCTTCGTTCAGTCTCGAAAGACAAAAGCTACACCCTGCAGGGGCAGCTGTACATGTAATTGTGGAGCAAGGATTGTGCAATCTCTAGCCACTCTTCTCCTGAATCAGCACTGTTTTAGTCCACTGGCAAGAAGAAATCCAGGACGACTGGAAATAATACCAAGATAAGCAAAAAGCACACACAGCACTTGGATGTCCCAAATAATATCCCATTTAGTACTGACCAAGATCAACGTTGCTTAACTTCGTTGATCCAGCTGGACGTGAGGTGTCAACGCGATTATGTTGTATATTAGTCGTTAATAATAATACATTTTTTTTACTCATGTTTACCCCTTATAAAACATATCGATACATGAACGTAAGGGGATACTATTTGTGACCATGTTAAAGAAAAATTAACAAGATATTTATTTATGTAACATTTATACTTCTGCATACAAGTACAGCAAGGGAAGCAGGCAGGAGGAAGTGAATTCCAAAGCCTAGCTGTTCGACGAAATAAACTATTAGAATAGAAAGCTTTCTGGCATTTAGGGACATTAACAGTGAAGGGCCGAGATCTTATTGCTAAGCGGGTATTTCGGGGATATGTACATTGAGGGGGTACAAGTGAAACGAGTTCATCAGAATACATTCCATTATAACAGGAACGCTTATGCAACATTGCGGCCATACTACAGGGGCTTGGTTGATAAAGTGGAACCGATTATATTGACAAATCTTTGTTGCACTTTATCTAAGAGGAAGAGACTAGTGGTAGATGCACCAGCCCAGATATGGCAACAATAAAAAAAGGGTAATTTAATCGATTAATAGGTTATTGGACAAAGAAATGTACAGAAATCATTAGCTGTTTGTATTAATTTACGGTTTGGTGTGGTATCTGATATGAATAGAAATTTTTTTCGGGCTAATCTTTGCTCCGTCACGCACAAAGATTTTAAACTGAACAAATACATTGTAATATCGGTTTCGTTTCGTACTATTCAAAATCCAATCTACTCTTTAAATGGAAATCATTACATTAATAGTAGATAATAATTCCTCCACAGATAAAGAGTAGGGGACATTATTGATAGTGGTGTCATCTAGTCAAGTATGTTTTGTAAAAGTTTGGTGAGGGGAGACGATTGTGACCCAACCAGCTACGATGGTAAGAGTGCGGTTAAGTAGAGCTGAATTAGAGCTATGGTTGAAAATTTCCCCAAATAGAGGCCAATGAGAGATTAATTAAAGCCTTTTTATTTAGACGACGACCCCGGGGCAATATCAGGTAATCCTGAGAAATGGAAAATTAATGCAATGTATCGTTGATGTGAAATGCAGTTTCTTTGTAACGAAAAAAAAAAAACAAATAGAAAATATTAAACAATATTTTGTAAAAGTAATTATTTGGAAGTATCTTAGAAGAGTGACCTATAAAGGTCACTATCGAAGTAAGCCAGTTCGTGAGAATCGGCGATGATAATCTTTGTTCTGCGGAAAATTACCTAATTTGCGTGTATGGAGGGGGGAGGCTAATAATCCAATCAGGGCAAACCGGATTATGACGGACTGAATAACGATTGGTCAGAGAAAGACCTCAAGTCTGTCCAGACGCCACCCCACTCCAGCATGCATAAGGCGCTGCAGAGCAATGAAAATTAGTTTTAGCGTTTGAGCTCAAGTTTCGAAGTCTGTTTGAGCTCGGAGGGAGACTGTTCACCGCCCCACACCTCATCGCGGCCAACAAGAAATCGGTTGTAAAAAAGTAAGGAAAAAGAGCTCTGTTTGAATACTATGGAACCAACAGAAAGAGGCATTGTAATCAACATTTTGTTATGCTGTTTATTTTTTTTTATGTTGTGAAAAATCTGTACATAGTACGTGTTATTTTTCCTTCCTTATGAATAATTAATTTTATACGAAAATTAAAACCAATGTTAATTATTATTATTATTATTATTATTATTATCAGCTTAAAGAAAAAACAACCAAGTTGAATGCGTTTTTAAGCGGAAAAAGAAGAGAGGAAGGATCGTCAAACGGCAACACCCAGCCTCATATCAACCCTGTCCTCGTGAAAGCGTCTTGGACTGCATCGCAGGAAAATTTTGGACGTTCGTGTTGAACCACCTAGGACTAAACGTTTAACTGTTTGGACACATGGGACTTTTATTTAGTTGAGTCATTGTGTACAGCCTGTTATGCGATAGATTAGAGCTCAGACGAACACTTGCCATTAAAATAACGATAGAGTAGAGGCAGATTAGCAACGTCTCTTCCGTGGGGAAAAATGTTGGAGAGAGTAGAAAAAGGCAACGCTTATCAGGTTTCGGAGCCGGTTCTTAATCCTGTCGAGGCAGGAGTAAGTGTTTCGAGCAGCTCCTATCATGATATGGCAACAGTACTCCACATGTTGCCTCAAAAATAAACATCTATATATATAAAAGCGACAATGTATGTATGTATGCATGTATGTATGTGTATGTGTGTATGTTTGTGTGTCTACTAAAAACTTTCGACAGATCGAACAAAAATTCACAAAATAGGTATCATATTTAATCTCCATCCTTCACCCGAAAAATATCGAAAATTGGCCAAAAACGTTCATTTTTTCACCCCGAAATCGACAATTTTTGACAGTGTGAGGGTCAACAAAAACGGTCCTCTCGAGACGACGACCGTTTCTACGCATACGTCAGATGACGTCATGACCTGATTTACTTTAAATAGTTGAAAAACTGACTAAATTCCATGTACGTCGCGTTAGCTCAGTTGGTTATCGCGTTGGTTCGTTATCTAAACGTTTTGGGTTCGAATCGATTTTTTAAATTTAAATATTGAACCAGTGTTATTTAAGCCATTTTTCACGTAACGTTCTTTTTTCTGTTTTTTTTTTTTTTTTTTTTTTGTTTACTTCGCTTATCTTCGCTTGCGATTTTATTTTCAAACTTCACTTCAGGGCTTCGGGTACGATCCTGCCCCCTTCCAGTTTCTTTTTTATTTAACACCACACACATCTCAAAACACCCGGGCAACGCCGGGTACCCCCGCTAGTGGATATATAAAATAAAGCTCAAAATAGAAAGTCCTATTAAAGAACGAAAAGTGGATTTTTCATTAAAAGACATATTTCGGCTAATCCTTACACTCCGATCCATTACAGCGAATGATGTTTACATTAACTAAAAGCCAATAAGCCACGTGCTAGAAAGTTTGTTAGCCAACACAGATCGTACAGACTGCTAATCGAAATCAACATTATCATTTTATTGTATATGCATATGCGAACAACATGAAAGTTACGTTTTTAGAAAAGGCCGATCCTGCTATATTCACGATAACCTAATTTTCAGTTACTAGACGACACTGCGGGTTGATCTTGCAAGTTTTTTTAATTTTTTTTAACTACCCAGAAATTGCTTATTTCGTTATTTCTAAATCCGGGAAAGTGTATAATAAGAGCCAATGGAAACTGGCCGGAACTATTGCAGGAATAGTTACTTATGTCAGACCTAGTTGGCAAATATGTTAATGTGAAATGTACTGGAAATAAAAAAAACGAAACACGGACGGCCTTCTTGTTACAAGATTTGCCTAATATAGAAGAGTTCCCGGTTATATTGAGGAGAGAAAGTGAAAACACTTAGCGAGTCAAAATCGTGCTGCCACAATTAAAATATGGCCTAATATGGAATATGACTAACCTGTATGCATTTATGTACGATTGTGTGATAGCTGGTAAAAGTGTCAATTAACATGTGCATAAGCGAAAAGAAATAATAACTAGCAGTCTTATCATATTGAATTTATATGTGGTGTCTGCGTTTGGAAAGCAATAACGGTTCTTTTTCCGAGGGAGCAGGATCGTTTTCATTTTATTAATATAGAGATAAGGAAAGCTCCAATCTATTTTAAATTCTAAACGTAACTTAAAAATAAACAAACTTCTTTGTTACGAAGACTTCCAATGTTGCTTTCTGAGGCCAAGTTTCTTACTTTGATTTGTCCGTCATGTTTTTTCATTAGTTGAAGTGCTAGAACACTACATATGATACTTGTATAGGAGTAGTGACATATTATATAAAACTCAAATATTAGTTCTTATATTTCGCTTTATTTAACAAATAGTTGCTTTAGCTGTAACAATGGTAATTAGTGTAATTGTATAAAATTATTAGCTTTAATTAGTTATAAAATACATCGAAAAATGTTTTCAAGGATAGCCTTACAAACTATTTTTTCTGAGAGAGAAGAACATTATTGCGTTCAAAATGTATACTATTACGCCGACTACTAATGTTATTATAAACGGCTGCATATAAGAGGTATACTCAAATGAATCAGCAGAGATTGCGAATTACACTGATATAATGACATAAATTATAAATACATTCTTGAAACTTTCATATTTCTGTTAATGATATTGACGCCATAAGATTCTAGCCCTGTAGATAACCTACCGTACATTTTATGAAATTATCTGAAAATAATGATTGCACTTAAAGTTTAAAATTCAAAAGTCAAGTATTATTTTTTTCAATCGTGCTCTACAATAAAACACATATTTCGAACGCGTCCCCCTCTTATAAAAGTTCAACAGATAATTTTATAGGCTCCGCCTTTTTGCTTGTGTAGTGATCAAATTTCTCAAGTAATGTAACGTTTTATAAAAAGTGAAAGCCTTGATCCAAATCAGAATTCCATCTGAAATCGGATTTACGTCTTTAATCGGATTTTTTCGACTATCGATTTTCGATACTTATCAGACGCACTCCGATGCAAAGCCTACCCAAGAACAATCCCAACCACATCAAGTACCTTCGTGTAAAAAAAAAAAAAAATCAGCTAAGCTGTGTCGGAGTCCATAAGGAACGAACTCATAGACAGAGAAAAAGTTCCGTCTGGAGAATACTAAAAATATAATCGTTTGTACATGTACATATTTGTATGAAGTCTAATTTAGTTTTGTAAACTATATCCGCTGCCTTTGCATAATAATAATTTTATATAAAGGTATGCCGTATATATATATATATATATATATATATATATATATATATATATATATATATATATATACATGTATATGTATATATATATATAAATAGATAGATATAATATATATAATATATAATATATATAGATAGATATAATATATATATAAAATATATATAATATATATACTATATATAGATATTATATATATATATTATATATAATATATATAATATATATTATATATAATATATAATGTATATATATATATATATATATATATATATATATATATATATATATATGAGATAAACTCTATGCCTACACCTAAACACTACCTCTTACCAAACTATCGCACCTGTTTTTATTTCTCACTGTCCAGAGCCCGAATGTATGCATAACTATCCTTACTATTATCTTAACATATGCATCCTGGAAAAACTGGGCAAATAGACCCTAACCCTAACCCTTACCCGACGGAATACATTAAATCGAATAATGTCTCTGTGTTAATAAGATTTATCCCACTTTACGGTTATATTCTTTTTCCCGTTTATTACGTCATATATATATATATATATATATATATATATATATATATATATATATATATATATATATATATATATGCGTGTAAGGAGAGGATGTTAATGCAATTATTTTCAGGCATATATTTATACCACTCACTTGTATATATATATATACAGTGATGATCATATTTATTGGCACGGTAAAATAAAAGTTAAATTTTGTCTAATAAATTCTAAAAAAGGGATTAAATTAAAGAAAATAACAAAGTATATTATGTATTTTTAACTGGCCTTTCCGATGCAGCAATCGGATTTTAGAAAAAAATAAATAACAAAGGAACAACAAACATAATTGCAAAAAACCCTTGTTCAAAATTATTGGCACGGCTTTGTTTTTCTTTTAGTATCAGTATAATATCAATCAATTTCCGGTTTACGTGCTTTCTGAACTTTTTTATAGCCATATTATGCTTGTTTAACGCTAATTCAGTGAATAATTTTTTTCAGATAATTTTTAGATAGCGATTTATTTAAACTATTATAAGTGACTAAATTATAATTTTCAATCGACATGGTTAAAACTAAGGAACACAGCGAAGACGTCAGGAAGCTTGTTGTAGCATGCCATACCAATGGGGAGGGCTATGATAAGATTTCAAAGAAGCTAAACCTTCCCAAATCCACTGTTAGAGCCATAATAAACAAGTTCAAATCGCAAGGCCACGTTATGAGTTTAGAGGGTAGAGGGAGAAAAAGGATTCTTTCCCCAAGAGATGAACGGAAAATTGTTCGACAAGTAAAACAAACCCCAAGGATCTCTGTTGGGGAGATTGTTGATGAACAGAGCACCTCTGGAGTGAATGTATCTCGACATACAGTTGGTAGAGTTTTGAAGAGAGCTGGTTTAAAAGCATGTCGTCCGAGAAAGACTCCCTTATTGAAGCCTATGCACCTGAAAGCAAGGCTAGCCTTTGCAAAACGTCATATTGATAAAGATGTTGCATTCTGGAAACGTGTTCTATGGACTGACGAAACGAAAATAGAGTTATTTGGCCATAATAAAGTGTCTTATATTTACAGAAAATCTGGCGAAGCTTTCCTGCCTAAGAACACCATACCCACAGTGAAGCACGGTGGAGGCAGTTTGATGTTTTGGGGATCCTTTGCTGCCTCTGGACCAGGGCGACTTGTTAAGGTCACAGGTAGCATAAACAAGGAAGATTATGTTAAAATATTGGATGAAAACCTGAAAGACTCTGCTAAAGAGCTCTCACTTGGTCGTCGTTGGTGGTTCATGCAAGATAATGACCCAAAGCATTCGGCTAAACTGACTAAGAAATGGCTTGAGGACAATCATATTAATGTTTTGGAGTGGCCATCACAAAGCCCAGACCTTAATCCAATTGAAAATTTATGGAGAACATTAAAATTGAGGGTAATGCAAAGGAAGCCTAAGAATCTTATTCAATTGGAGGATTATTGTCAGGAAGAGTGGGCTAAAATTACTACTGAAGAGTGCAACAACTTGGTTGTAAACTATGAAAAGCGACTGAGGAAGGTAATCAAACCCAAAGCTATACAATTGATTATTAAATAAATCGTGCCAATAATTTTGAACAAGGGTTTTTTGCAATTATGTTTGTTGTTCCTTTGTTATTTATTTTTTCTAAAATCCGATTGCTGCATCGGAAAGGCCAGTTAAAAATACATAATATACTTTGTTATTTTCTTTAATTTAATCCCTTTTTTAGAATTTATTAGACAAAATTTAACTTTTATTTTACCGTGCCAATAAATATGATCATCACTGTATATATATATATATATATATATATATATATATATATATATATATATATATATATATATATATATGTATATACACACAGAGTGATCCACTTGAAAATGTAGTAGAGAGGAGAAACATTGTTTTATTGTTTAAATTACAGGAAGTGGTATAAAATATCCGTGAAGTGCTCCCCGGACACATCTATGCATTTCTGATCAGGTTTAAGCGGTTGAAGAGACTGCCTGTAGATCTTCCCTGGTGCTTCTCCTGATAGCGTTGGCTATGGTCTCCTTTAGTTGGGCTAAATTGTATGGATTATTTGCATTAAATTCTTGTTTAAAATCCCCTAAAGATAAAAAAAAATCACATGATGACAAGTACGGGAAACGTGGTGGCCATAACCGTTATTTTACTGTTCTCTCTTCCGTAAACATGTTATAAACTCGTATAAGTGATCTTTGAGACGTGTGGCATGCAGCGCCATATTGTTGGAAAAAGAATTGCATTTGTCTTGAGGTGGTGTCAGTTGCCCATTTAGACAATTATTAGAGTGATTGGGCTGCTTTTAAGTGGGCCGCGCTCTCTCTCTCACTCTGTCTGTCTGTCTGTCTGTCTGTCTCTCTCTCTCTCTCTCTATATATATATATATATATATATATATATATATATATATATATGGTGCCTTCTTTCAATCTTGGCAGACTATGGACACTCACTGTAAGAATGCCTGCGGTGAAATTGTTGTGGCAAGAGTTGCGCAATCACAACCGCCCCTTTCCTGAGTCGGCGTTGTTATAATTTTTTTTAATATTCTGACAGCTGCGTAAATTCCATCTGACACAGTGACTACTTTACGACCCAACAAAGCCAAACTCATCGCCAAGAACTTGTATGATCATGGGTGCCTATCCCTTGAATTTTATACCAAGACTGACAATACTCTGAGCAAACATCCACGTCTCTGTTCGAGATGTTTCCAATCTCATCCAAACTCTAGATTCCCGCAACGCAATTGGCCCATACAGCATCCTAATTACCGTGCTCAGCAAGCTGCCACCAGAACTTGTTCCAATACTATTAAAGTTTTTCAATCGCTGTCTTAAAGAAAAATGCTTTCCAAAAACTTTAAACACTTCGACAGTTCTCCCAAAAGTACAGAAAACTCAGCGTCCTGTACATCATGAGTAAATTATCTGAGTTTGTGACAAATGGAGTAGTTGTCAACAATCTCAGCAAAAACTATCTATTCAGTGACATACCATATGCTTTCCGATCAGAAAGACTAACTGCAATACAACCCAAGCTTATTAAATCTACAAACGGAAGCTTCGTTTCTAGATCAATAGCTCTTGACATATCTAAAGCATTTGATGAGATCTACTTCATAAGATTTCTTGCTACAGAAGTGCTGGAAATGTCCTGTCAACCATCAAATATTTTCTCTCTGAATTGGTCATACAAGTGGTTGTTGAATGGGTAGAAATCTAAAACTCGTATTATTAACGCCGTGGGACCCCAAGGATCTATCCTGGGCCTAACTCTCTATCTGATCTCCATCAACGGTCTCCTAAATTACATTCTTCTTTCATTCTTCAACATCTACGCAGACGGTACTACCATCTACGGAAACAATTCAAATGTCGATAAACATTGGAATCTTATTGATTCTCTCTCTCTCCTTGAACCTGGAGCGTGTAATACTAATGGAGTAAAAATAGCTAGTTACCTTAAATACATTCAAAACTAAACTTCTATATTTTCACTGCCAACGCTTAGATACCCGCTTTGCCCCAAGGAAGAATCCGGCTTCGACCAACTTGAAATGAAATAGCTGCCTCAGATCAGTTTACGAAATCACTTGAAAGATAGTCGGTTCATTCTACCGCGCCAGCAAGTATCTCAGTCCCGATCCAATTTATTGCCAGTCTAAGAGTCACATACGTCCTTAGATAAAGTACGATTACGACATCTTGGGTGGAGCTCCTAACCGCCTGTTTTCCTGCGTTGACAGCGCAAAAATTGTCTTTAACATTTTCTCAATGATGACCTTTTAACCTTCCTATTTTTTCTTCACAGGAGAAAGTTACTAATCTATCACTACTTATCAATAATTTTATGGCAGGTGTTCGACTCAGTTCCCATCTATGGTCTATCTCTGTGAAACGCGCGCAACAAATACGCGCCAACAAGTTTCCTCACTCCGTATCTGTGCAAAAACTAAACGAAAATTCGATGTGCAAAGTTTATTTCCTAGAACTGTATATCTGTGGAATGCAATGTCGTTTCTGCTCCCACACTGACTATAAAAAGGGCATTTTCAAGTTAAGTGAGAATAGCTTTATATTGTATCGTCCATCTAAATAATTTAGCTCTACCCAAGTTTCAACGTGATTGATTTTGTTTAGCCATCTATCTAATAATTAACCCTTTACCTTGAGTGATCTGTAGACCTTGATAAGTAGAAATCTTTCAAATATATGGCTTGTTTGAAAGATAAGTGAAGAAGAGGTATGTGAAAACTTTTACCGATACAGAATTTAGCAACTACATTTTGTATCCGGTTGATACTTTAACTTCCGCATTCTTTTTTGGTGAATTAGGGGAGTGGCTTAACTCTCGAAATTTAAAAGATCTTAAACGACCCCGGATATGGGTGAGTAATCCGATTTTTATTTTTTGCTTTAGCATGTGAAAGATTGTTTGAAAAATTAATAGATTTTCTGAAGATATGTAACCCAAGTAGTTTTTATTTTCACATTCCATCTTACTATTGCGTTTTTTCTGCATTGCTATCAGCATTCACGAATGCTTACACATATCACTCTACACGCACATAAAATATATGTGCCGATTAAGCTACACTGAATATTCCGCGTTTCATGTGAGTAAAAGAAGTAGTTATATATAACGTTAACGTTAGTATGTTCTACATACATGTATATATATATATATGTATATGTATATATATATATATATATATATATATATATATATATATATATATATATATACATGTATGTAGAACATACTAACGTTAAAAGAAAATAAAACGAATAGATTACGTGAATCGAAAATAATCGGAAGAATAGTTCTACTTCGGTTTGTGATATTTGCCTATGTATGTATGTATGTATATATATATATATATATATATATATATATATATATATATATATATATATCGACAGACAATTG
>NC_136494.1:24969889-25017389 GCF_053919585.1 Euprymna scolopes
ATTAGTACAGGGTCTGTGAAATATCATTCATGACCATTTGCATATGAATAAGGTGTCTGCCAGATGGATTCCCTGGTTGCTCACACCATTCCAGAAGCGAGAACGCGTCGAGTGCTCGAGGATGAATTTGGAGATGTGCCAAGAAGGTGCGTTTTTCAAAAGACTGATTACACAGGATGAAACGTGTGTCCATCGCTATGATCCAGAGACTAAAACCCAGTCAATGCAGTGGAAGTACTTGGACTCAGCACCTCCTAAGGTGGCAAGGTTGCAGCTCTTCGCTGGCAAGGTCATGCTCAAAGTCTTCTGGGACCAGGACGGAGTAGTGATGACAGACTTCCTGAGAAAGGGTACCACAATTACAGGAGCCTATTATGCTTCACTTTTGAGGAAAAGGGAAGCTATCAAAATCAAGAGCGGGGCAAGACCAGCAAAGGTGCTCTCCTCCTGCAGGACAACGCTCCGGTCAACAACTTGCATGTCGCCAGATCAGAAGCACAGGCCTGTGGGTATGAAATCCTTCCCCATCCTCCCTACTCTGCTGACCTTGCACCCTCTGACTTTCACCTCGTCCCAGCCATGAAGTTGTTTTTGAAAGGAAAGCGTTTTCCAGATGATGCAGCCTTGATTTCTGAAGTCACGTTGTGGTTGGAGGACCAACCTGGAGTGTTCTACAAAAACGGTCTCCAGAGCTGCATCAAATGATGGGAGAAATGCATAACTCTGGGTGGTTTCTAAATAGAGACACACTAATAACTGTGCCAAGTTTCGTTGCTCTACTGCTCTGGGAAGTTGACCCATCAATAAGCGATTCTTCTAAATTTTCTCCTGCTTATTCCACTTGTTGTTTTCCTGTGCATTTTTGGCGGTAATGATGATCCAAACGACCATCTCTGTCACTCTTATCTTTGAGTGGCTCTTGGGCCTTGATAATTGTCATCATATCGTATGAATGCGAAGAATATAATGTAAGCAATGGTATCCCCGATATTTATCTTGTCAAAATTATTTCTAGAAAAACATGAGATACCTACTGGAGGGATCAGCTGGAGATTACCGATATCCGAAGTGATAATTTTGTGGAAAGAACTGGATTGTAACTTGGACTGCCGGATAGTAAGTGTTTTCAATCACTTGACCATCCCACCTCCTAGATTGAAGATCATCAGTTACAACCATGCATAACGGAAATTAAACGTTAACAAAAAATCAAACGTTAACAAAAAAAAAAAAAAAAACTCGCCTACTTACATGAACAACAAAGACATTTGTTGCTGTCCCTCTCGCTATGCAAAACTAACACAAAAAACCCTCAGCGAAACAAAGTTTATTTCCTAAAATAGCTCGTCTGTAGAAACTAAAAACCCCGGCTTTGCTTGCCAGTTTACGAGAACATAATCGCCTTTATTCTAATGTAAATCATTACCTGTTGAGCCGTCCTCTTAGAAAATCAAGTCGCATATATTTTTAATCACACAATAAAAAAACCCATTATTTCTATTATTTTATAATACATGTAACTAAATATTTTGAGTCAACATTAAAAGTGGAAGAAATTCTTTCTTTCTTTGTATTATTATCAGCTATTATAAAGATTAAGTCTGTTCATTCTTTACTCATCAATTTAAACGTGTATGCGTTGTTACTTTTTACATTTTTGTATTTATATCAATTATATTCAAATTAACTCTCTTTCTGCTCAGTAATTTAAATTTGCATGTGATATTATTTTGACGAGACGTACGTTCACTCTTATAACGTAAATTAGGCATTACGTATGCTATTACTATTGTTATTACTAGCAAGACCTGTGGAAATTCCACAGTCGCATCTTATATATTTATTAGATTATAAAACTAAGATCGTCGTGCTTGGGCGTTGAAATCGTCCATCCGAATTCGGTTTATAATACGCATGCGTAAATAAATCTCCGGTTGACGATGCACATAAAAAATAAATAAAAACAAAACATTAATTGCTTCTTTTCATATAGCGTGCGTTACGAATCAAATATAGTACCGCTTAAGTGGTTTACTGTTTCCTTTTATTTAATACTAGCGTGGCTTCTCGGCGTTGCCCGGTTGTTTGGAGCATGCGTGTTGATAAAAATTGGCAGCAGTCAGGCAAACTCGAAGCCGTTACCACAAAGAAGGAAAAGAGCGTGAAAAACGTGACTTCTTTGCTGTTGCGCCTATTGCCAAACCGGAAATGACATAGGTTTAAATTAAAGCTAGACAATCGAAAAGAGGGGATGACTTTCGAAAATATCGGCAAAAAAACGAATCCTCCCTGTAGAAAGTTAAGTGCCTAGTTAAGGGTGAATGAATTAATGTTAATAGCCAATTTTTCGATATCTGTCGTCCGAAGGGCCGGGTTTCAAAATGATACCGGTCCCGTGAAAAACCCTCCTCTCTGTCAAAAGTTTTAGGCAGATATATATACATACATAAATAGAGACATACATACATGCATGCATTTAAACAGACAGGTGAGAGTTATATTAAAGACTAGCCTGAGTGTCCCGCGTGCCCCGCGTGTTTACAGTTGTGTTGAGCAAAAAAAAAAAAAAAAAGTGGTAAGAGGCAAGCAGGCTCGAACCCAGACCGCGAAGGAAAAAAAAAAAAGCTACGTCTTTGGCCTTGCGTCCATTGCCAAACCGGAAATGGCAAAGTATTAAATTGAGGGTGGAAGAATTAATATAGAATACTTAAAAAAAAAAAAAAACTATATTTACTTGCAACATTTAAAATATGCAAATAAAAACAAAATTAAATCCCTTCTGATTTTTTTCATCGGCATTTTACGAATTTTATTAGCATTTTTTTTATTGCAAGTTTTCAAACAATTATTTTTTTAATTAAAAGAAACAATAATTCGAATCTAATCCGATATTCTTCAGGAAATGCCGCAAAAGTTTTTAGTACAATTTTTTAATTAAAAACAAAACGAATTTCTTTCATTTAATTTTAATTTTTAAAAGTTTAAACTTCCTTTAACTCATTTTTCATACGATTATTTGGGAGGCTAAAACCAACGCACCCAATGTAACATTTAAATATTTTTAAATAAAGTAAAAAATAAAAACTAATAAATTAAAATGTTTGTATTGAAAATTTTTTTTAAAATGTAACTAAATGAGAAATGTTTTAAATTGTTAACAAATTTAAATGAAAGAAAAGCAAAATAATTAAATAAAAAGATGAGTACAAGTTTATTTTTAATAAAAAAATTGTCCTATTATTGTCCAACTGATTTAATAAAAATATTACATTTCACGCTGCGATTAGTGTCGCATACTTTCCAGAGAATGCATTGTCAAACCAAAATATCAGATTTCTTTGTTTTTATTTAAATAAAAATAATTTGTTTTTACTAGAACAAATAGAAAAAAAAAACATACAAAATAGGGATCTAAAATCGCTAAAAAGTGCTTGTTGTACGCTGATGTCTTAGTAAAATAGAATTATCTACCTTAGGTCAGTGACGACATATCCAATAACGCCGACAAGTTATCGCCGTTGATTTTCATTAAGTGTTGTGTTTTTTGTTTACAAAGCTATTCGGCGGAATTGACGTATGACAGATTTTAAGGTTTGCCTGAACAACACATATGATCTACAATCGAATAATTCTGGAAATGTAGTATAATGCAGCTTTTTAAGCATAATAAAAATAGAATGTGTATTATTTAATTGGAATTCATTATTGAGATGAGTATTATTTATTAATTAATTTATTGCGGACGTTTATCCCCATCTATCATAGATGTTGTTTCATGACGTTGCGGACAACTATTCATCTGGCCTTCGTCAGGTAGTAACCGTGACGGGATATAAACTCCGAATCTACTAACTGCGTTCTCAGCAATTACTGCCTTCCATAGTTGTTGTCGTCTCAACATGTTTTGGCCAAGTTATCCCCTGTCCGGCTTTTGGTAGGATTGAAACCGCTATCTTCAGACAATTCTCACCTGGAACCGTAGAGATTTAACGTCTCTATCAAGAGAGATGATGATAATAGTTCGCAATAAATAAATTAATAAATAAAAATAGAAGTTTTGGTAAACTTTGACTTTGTTTACCCCTTGACATTTTCCTTTAAAATGACGACTTGCATAAGTTTACGGGACGGTTGAAAACAAATATCGCATTTACATTTTCCCCAAATAAGTAGTTTTCCGGATATTAAGCAATGTAATTCTTCATGTTAAAAGTGGTAACCATTGTTTTCCGCGCAAGCGCGCATATTTTTACGATAATAGATATACTCACTATTTCATAGCTCGCTATAACATAGACAGACTCAAGTGGTCACGAGTAGTTTAGTGTAATATATTGCTACTTTGCATTCTGTGGGTGTTCAGTGTAAATGGAGACTTCACGATATTATTATAGCACTTTTTGTTACAACTGTAAACACATTTTACTAAGAAATATGATTAATGAAGTGTCCGACTGTCTATGGTTAATACGATTTATCTTCAATACCCTTGTAGGGTCTGTGATATATTTGCATTGCATGTACGTCCGGCGCGAACAGAAACCCCACGATATCATTATACGATCTTTAGATAGAACATATACTACCTTTGAGTTTTAGACAGAAGACTAAGGAGTATTTTATATCCACATTCGGGCCAAAAGCGAAATTTATTTATTTATTTATTTATTGCATATTGTTTTCGGTGATGGAGAGATCAGATTTATTAAAAAGGAGGACAGAAGGTGATAATATACTACGGACATTAACTTAGTGTACCAACTTACTAATTTAATGTTTGTAGTAGGTTATCAACTTCTCTCCTTCTTTTTAATAAATAGGATCTCCCGATCGAATAATTTATGATTTGGAAACCTTGACACACGTACGGACGTTAAAGGCACGACGGTATGTAGATTATTATTATTATTATTATTATTATTATTATTATTATTATTATTATTATTATTGTTGTTGTTGTTGTTATTATTATTATTATTATTATCATTATTATTATATTATTTATTATTATAAAGGCAAATATATATTCTATTAAAAAAATTTCTTCAAAATCATTGGAGTCGGCATTAAATAACCTGAAAAGGGTTGATATGCCGTAAAACAAAAAGAACCAACAACCAACCATACAATGTAGACCCTACCGCTTTTATAGGAGGGGGACATGTTGTTGTTGTTGTTGATGCTGATGCTGCTGATGATAATGTATTTTTTTTCATCTTTTCCCAACAGAAGAAATTGGATTGTTTTTTTAGACTGAGAGTCTATTTTCTGTTCTCTCTGCCTTTTTTTTTTTACAGAATAGATCATAAATATTTTGATAAGGCGAAATATTACTCTTGTATACTATTCATGTCTCAGCATGGAAGTTTAAAAAGATTATCAAAATATATTTCAACAGATCAAACATAAAAAACAAGTGAAAAAAAAAAACAGAAACAAGACGAACTCCTTATAAAGAAACATCAAAAAGATGCGCTTTCTTTTTGTATTGATAGAAAAAATTAACCAGAATATAATTCGACGAATAAAAGCGCAAACAATTGAGAGCAAGATTCCCAAGTATTTGAATGCCAATTTGGAAGCAAGTACATGTTATGTTTTGTAGACGTTGATAACATGAAACGATTCTTTCTATGGCTATTAATCACAATACCAGAATAAAAGGAATGCACAACAAACAGCGCCGGGAAATTAATCCAAATGTATCACTAGTAGACTAGCGGGACCTGTGGAAATTCCACAAGGGACTTGTTCATATGTAATATATTGATGTTAGTATTCTGTAGATGTTCAGCGTTAATAAAGACGCTCTGATATTATTTTAACCTTTTTGCTAAAACTACAAAAGTATTTATCTAAGCCAGTAGGGATATCCGGTGTAGCCCGGTCTAAAAATACGCTTAAATATGATAGTTTAATTCTTGCAAATTTCGTATATATAAGAGAGTTCTATCGATTTAAAAAATATATATATATCAATATTAATTTGGGCGCATTAACTTAAATTGAAACCGAAACTAAAACTTATATATATATATATATATATATATATATATATATGTATGTATGTATGTATAACTGTAATTTTTTCAGCCATAATCGAAACCGAAACAAAAGCTTATGAAACATTCTTGATAAAATTATTTATGAAAACAATAGATTATTTGAGTTGCATCATCTATAAACAAAACTGAAACCAAAACTTAAGAATAATTCTTGGTAAAATTATTTATTACAAGAAATGGAAGTTCATAACAATTAGACGACTCGGTGTAAGCGTGACACAGAAAATATATAAATTAAACACGCGCTATCGTATTAATATATAGATTCTTGGTAAAAAAAATACTTATAAAACACTAAATGACTTGAGTGTCATAAGCTATAACCGAAACCGAAGCCAAATATTATGAAGAATTCTTGGTAAAACTTTTTATAACAAGAAATGGAAGTCCATAACAATTCAACGACTCGGATGTAAGGGTGACACAGGAAATAAATAAATTACACACACGCTATTGTATTAATATAGAGATGCTCGACAGTTCTCAAATCTCTTATGTAAAACATTGATTGCTAACGCTCGCAAGTAAAATAACTTTTTCATTTGTGTACCTGGCGTTGAACGAAAATAGCTGAAAAAAATGTTGGATCATTCTACCACTCAAGTAGATATCCCACTGCCGATTCAATCGTCCATCTGTGCACGAGCTAACTACATCCTAATATGTAGTATTGTGGCCATATTTGTCGAAGGAGTTACTCGTCTCTATATATCCTGTCGTGACAGATTTAGTAGGTGATACCCTTTTCTATTCCCTGCAATCTTTTTCCTATAAGAGAGACGTCTCTACGCATTTATTATTTTCATGGCCTATCCTGCCTTGACAGAGTACGAAATAGACTTCGTGGCTTTGTGGGGGATGCCCTTTTCTCTACCCTGCAACCTCTCTCACACAGAAGAGACGTTGCGAGCCTATCCTTGTTTTATCGTTATTTCCATGGCAGGTGCTCGTCTGAACTCCAATCTCTGGTTCCTCTTCGCCGAAAAAACACCCGTCTAGCTGAATCCACCGTGAACAATTTTCCCCATTCTTTATCTGTGCCTAAATCAAAACGTGGATTCCATGAACAAAACTTCTTTCTTAAAACTGCGCGCCTGTGGAACTCTGTTCCGTCTGTCTGCTTCCCACCTGACTATAACTTGGATGTCTTCAAGTCCAACGTTAACGAACTCCTGATGAACCGCCCCCTTAAGTAAACACTTCATCAAATCTTCACACTAACGTACTGTACTTGCAATAACCCTTATCCCTGAGTGGCTTCCGGGCCTTGATAACTGGTAACCACCGTGTAAAATAAACTGATCGTCTGAGCTCCAATCTCACTTTTATCCTCGAAAAGCCTTTTGGTATCTTTAGTAGAATAACGCCAAATAATCCAACTAGATTTACTATAATAAAGCGCGCGCGCACCCACATAGGCGCGCGCACATACACACATACACAAAACCAGATACACCATAAAATTTAGATCCCTTATAATTATACGTACAGCTTTTCCATACGTACAAATTTTCAAACTTTGTTTTACAGGCATTTAAAATTATCATAGAGGATTAAAAATTTATGATTTCGAGTTCAAAGGAACAACTACAGCAAGAATTGTAATATATCCTACTAAAGCCTGATTTTCGCAGCTGGTTAATTTCACAAATGCAACCTAGACGTGAGGACACTTTAGAAAAACGATATAAAAGCCTCCGTACCTCCGGTCCTTCGCGAATAATAGTGAGGACTGTTCCCACACTGACATCAAACTGTGCACTTACAATCTCTATAGAAACTCAATGCATTTATCAATGAAATTCTTTATTTAGCCAATCAAAGCTAGTGCTCTTACTTCCTTACCTCTCAACATACTTCACAGACTCCAAGCCTTCCTTGAATTTCTTACGCCACTCAAAAACTGATATTCGATTCATGCAAAATGGTCTAAAAGAAGTATGCAGCATTCTGTACGTTTTTGTGGCATTTTTCGCAAGGTCAAAACAGATATTTATAGCATATCGTTTTTCTAGAGTGTCTTCACTTCCAGATTGCATTTGTGAAATCCACCAGTTGTAACAATCAGAGTTTAGTAAGACGCAAACCATCGTTTTGAATTGTTTTCGTATTTCAAGAAAGTACCCAGCAAACTATATACACGCCAAACTCCTCGTGTTAAGAACGATATGATATGATATATTAGGCGTTCAAAAGGCAATGAATTACAGATATGATATATTAGGTATTCTAAAAACAACAAATGATATATATGATATATAAGAGGTTCAAAAGAACAATAGGTTACAGATATGACCTATTAAGCATTCAAAAAGCAATAAATGATAAAGTTGATATATTAGGTATTCAAATGGCAATGAATTATAGATAAGATAAACTAGGAATTCAACACGCAATAAATGATAGATATGACATATTAGGCGTTCAAAAACCAATAATTATAGATATGATTTATTAGGCGTTCGAAAAGCATTAAATTATAGATGTAATATATTAGGTATTCAAAAAGCAATAATTTACACATATGATATATAAGGCGTTCAAAAAGCATTAAATCATAGATATAATATATTAGGCGTCCAAAAGGCAATGAATTACAGATATGATAAATTAGGCATTCAAAAAACAAAAAAATGAACGATGGGTTACAGATGTGCCCTATTAAGCATTCAAAAAGCAATAAATGATAAAGTTGATATATTAGGCATTCAAAAAGCAATGAATTATAGATAAGATAAACTAGGAATTCAACATGCTATAAATGATAGATATGATATATTATGCGTTCAAAAAGCAATGAATTACAGATATTATATATAAGGCGTGCAAAAAGCAATGGATTACAGATATGATATGTTGGGCATTCAAAAAGCAATAAATGATAAAGTTGATATATTAGGTATTCAAATGGCAATGAATTATAGATAAGATAAACTAGGAATTCAACACGCAATAAATGATAGATATGACATATTAGGCGTTCAAAAACCAATAATTATAGATATGATTTATTAGGCGTTCGAAAAGCATTAAATTATAGATGTAATAACTTAGGTATTCAAAAAGCAATAATTTACACATATGATATATAAGGCGTTCAAAAAGCATTAAATCATAGATATAATATATTAGGCGTTCAAAAGGCAATGAATTACAGATATGATAAATTAGGCATTCAAAAAACAAAAAAATGAACGATGGGTTACAGATGTGCCCTATTAAGCATTCAAAAAGCAATAAATGATAAAGTTGATATATTAGGCATTCAAAAAGCAATGAATTATAGATAAGATAAACTAGGAATTCAACATGCTATAAATGATAGATATGATATATTATGCGTTCAAAAAGCAATGAATTACAGATATTATATATAAGGCGTGCAAAAAGCAATGGATTACAGATATGATATGTTGGGCATTCAAAAAGCAATAAATGATATATATATATATATATATATATATATATATATATATATATATATATGAGAAATATTAGGCATTCAAAGAGCAATGAATGATATTTTTATATATTAGGCATTCAAAAAGCAATACATAATATATATGATGCATTAGGCATTCAAAACGCAGTGAATTATAGATTGAAAATACAAGGAATTCAACAAGCAATTAAAGATAGATATGATATAGTATGCGTTCAGAAAGTAATGAATTACAGATATGATATATAAAGCGTTCAAAAAGCAATACGTGGTATATATGATATATTAGGCGACCGAAAAGCAATCAATAATATATATATATATATATATATATATATATATATATAGGCTTTCAAAAAGCAATGAATATTAGCTATGATATATTAGGCGTTCAAAAACAATTAATGATATATATGATATATTAGGCATTCAAAAACAATTAATGACATATATTATATATTACACATTCAAAAAAAACAATTAATGATATATTAAGCATTCAAAAAGAAAAAAACAATTAATGATAGAAATGACATATAAAGCGTTCAGAAAAACAATAAATGACAGATATTATATATTAGGCGTTAAACAGTAATAAATGATTTTTGTGATATATTAGGCGTTCACAAAGTAATAAATGTTAGATATGATAGATTAGGCGTTAAAAGATGCAATAAATGATATATGATATATAAGGAATTCAAAAAGCAATAAATTATATATATATGATATATTAGGCATTCAAAAAGCAATAAATGATATGCATGATATATTAGGTGCTCAAAAAGCAATATATATATATATATATATATATATATATATATATATATTGGCATTCATAAAGCAATAAATAATACATATGATATATTAGGCGTTCAAAAAGTAATACATGATATATATGATATTTTAGGTGCTAAAAAAAGCAATACTTTACATATATGATATATAAGCCGTTCAAAAAGTAATAAATGATACATAAAATATATTAGGAATTCTTAAAGCAATAAATGATACATATGACATATTAGGCGTTTAAAAAGCAATAAATGGTAGTCCTGATATAGTAGGCGTACAGAAAGCAATTATTTACATATATAATATATTAGGCATTCAAAAAGCAATAAATGATATATATGATATATTAGGCGTTTAAAAAGCAATGAATTGTAGTCCTGATATAGTAGGCGTTCAGAAGGCAATTATTTACAGATATAATATATTAGGCATTCAGAAAGCAATAAATGGTATATATGATATATGAGGCGTTTAAAAAGCAATAAATGGTAGTCCTGATATAGTAGGCGTTCAGAAAGCAATTATTTACAGATATAATATATTAGGCATAAATTATATATATGATTTAGTAGGCGTTCAGAAAGCAATAATTTGCAGATAAGATATATTAGGTGTTCAAAATGACATGCAATATAAATGTGATATATTAGGCATTCAAAAAGCAATTAATTATATATATATGATATATTAAGCGTTCAAAAAGCGATTAATTATAGATATGATAGATTAGGCGTTCAAAAAAGCAATAAACGATAGATATCATATATTAGTCGTTTAAAAGCGAATAATCATACATGCAATATTAGGCTTTCAAAATGCAATAAATGATCGATCTTATATATCAATCGTTCGAAAAGAAATAAATGGTATATATGATATATTAGGTGTTCAAAAAAGAATAAATGATAGATATGATATATCAGGCGTCCGTAAAGCTATAAATGATAGATATAAATTGTTTGGCGTTAAAAAACAACAAATGATATATATATATATATATATATATATATATATATATATATATATATATATATATATGTTAGGCGTTCAAACTGCAATGAATTATAGATATGATATGTTTGGGATGGAAAAACCAATAAATGATAGATATATTAGGCATTCGAAAATAATGAATGATAAATATGATTTATTTAGCGATAGAAAAGCAATTATTTATATATCTGATCTATAAAGCCAAGTACGTCCAAGGATGTAATACTGTTGCCATATCTGGGAAGGAGCTGCTAAAAACAGCCTATCCTGCCTTGACAGAGTACGAAATAGACTTCGTGGCTTAGTGGGGGATGTCCTTTTCTCTACCATTCAACCTCTCTCCCACAGAAGAAACGTTGCGAGCCTATCCTTGTTTTATCGTTATTTCCATGGCAGGTGCTCGTCTGAACTCCAATCTCTGGTCCCCCCGCGCCAATCTTCCACGAAAAACACTCGTCTAGCTGAATCCACTTTGAAAAATTTCCCCCACTCTTTATCTGTGCCTAAATCAAAACGTGGATTCCATGAACAAGGCTTCTTTCTTAGAACTGCAAACTCTGTTCCTTCTGCCTGCTTTACATCTGATTACAACTTGGATGTCTTCAAGTCCAACGTTAACAAATTCCTAATGAAGCGCCCCCTTAAGTAAGCACTTCAAATCTCCACACTAGCGTAATGTACTTGCAATAACCCTTATCCTTGAGTGTCTTCCGGGTCTTGATAAGTGGTGATCACTGTGTAAAAAAAAAAAATAGGCGTTCGAAAACAATAACTCCTACATTTTTTTACTTTGTAAATGGGTAAGAAAGCATTACACATTGCGATGTCATGTTACATGAAATTATGCATTCATTATATGAAAGTTTTATATTTTTCTTTGTGTTTTGGAAGATTTTAAACTCATGGAAACCAACACCTTATCATAAACATACGTCACCACAGAGATGAGTCGGTAAATTACCGGCAAAAGGGCACTTAGCATTGTGACCCAGTTAATAAACATTTATTTATGATTGTAAATAAACTAATCTATTTACACAGTATTAATAAGAAAACAAGCGCCAATTTTTTTTGTCGGCCTTACACTAGTTTATTGCGTCATATTTTCTTAAATATTATCAATTCACCAATTTCGAAGCTATTTTATTCGGGGTTTTGTATCGAACAAGCACAGTTTGTAGGCTATTTTATAAATCTGCATTCACATACAAAAAAAAATCCCAAAACACACACACACACAACCAACTGGTTTAATCATCTGAGAATGTATATATATATATATTTTTATGATTTTTTTTTGCATGTGTTATCAATCGTTATTCTTAAAAGTGTTCAATTTTATTTCCCTTGTAACAGTGTGAATTTCTTTTGGCTATCTGCTCTTCATGTGTGAAAGAACTAGCTGGGTCTTTAGTCTGAGATTGCATAGATTTGGCCGGTCAAACACCGCGTCTCTTTCGGAAAAACAAGGTCATATTTATTCCTATGTATTTTTCTCAAATGGAAGAATTCGTCTCTGTTTAAGCTTTTTTTAAATCTAATTTTTGATATAGAGCAGTTATATGCACTTTTGACATGCAAGCAAACAGAATTATCTCATAGTCATATATATTATCTATTTGGCAAAAATGCACGTTTTGTCTTTCGGGAAACGCACTTATATACTCTATATTTTTTCGGTGAAACAAGACTTTCTTACACTATGCATGTGTTTTTCCTTACGATGCTAGTAATTCGTCAAATTTTGTTGTTGAGATTTTGTTTCGGATGGGAGGAGAAGGAACGGCGTGTGCTCTTTTCTGTAAGTCTGGTTTTGACGTACAAACAAACTAATGAACACACCGCGAAGTGCTGAAATGTCTGGCCACGGTTGTAGCTCCGGCCGACAGAGTATATACAGAAAACGAGTACCGGCCGGCCACCGCTCAACGGTCGATTCTTTGACGGGCTATTGACAAACACAATCTGATAGGCGTTGCGTTTCGCCTGTCTGATGCTTAATTTTCAGTCCGGATTTATTTTTTCTTATTCTTTCGACACGTTCGAAGTAAAAAAAAAAAACAACAACAACAACAAAAACATGGCAGCTCACACAAAAAATAAATAAAAGGTAATAAACACTAATAAAAGAGGAGTCAACAACAGTTTATATTAGTTACTGTGAGAGTGGTCAGATGGAAATATGTAGATGCGATTTTTTAGCTGTTCTTTTTCTTGGATATTCACTTTTACTTATATACTTTATTTGCTTGTATAATTCTTTTTTAACTTTTTTTAAAGATGGCGTATGATGAGAGGCGTAAAGTGATGAATATAATCTTTAAAGGAAGCCATTATACGACTGTGGAACGAAACGATGTCAGAAATGTCTGCTGCCAAATTTGAGTCTCTAATTTGAACTGAATTATCTTTAACCATTTTCAAACCCACACTAAAATAAATCTAAACTCGATCATACTGGTTGGCTGAGATAGTTGTGCTTTTTGCCTAACGAACAAAACTCGTCTTCCAATTCATAATATTCGAAGTACGTTTAACTAGTCGCTTGAGCGTTTTATTGTTGCTTTGTTGTTATTTGGAGTCGGACAGTCTAATTTTGTTTTGTAAGTCTAAAATTGACATACAGAAAAACAAACTAATTTCATAATCTTAGATTGTACACATCTATGTATACGACTTTTTAAAATTCTTTAAATATTTTATAACTTTACTTTGTAGTGAATATTCAGTACTATTCTGTTTTGTCTTCCTGAATTTGAAATAGGAAGGAACTATCTTGTTTCATAAGCTGAGTTTGTGTATATTTGACCAATGAAGCAACCCATGGTTTCAGGAAAAGCACGTACATATCTACACGTCTGTATTTTCTTGTCCAGTAAATGATTTTAATTTGTTAATTATTAAGTATTCTAAGATTGCATTTTATTTTAATGCAGACGACGGGTGTGGCTTTCTGTGAGTCTGAAGTTGATATACAAATATACTGGCTAGTCTCATAGTCTGATATACTATGTATTTGACAAATAATCACTTCTATTCTTTCGGGTAAGCACATATTCTATTTTTTACGTAAAACGTGGTAAATATCCTGTCATCTATAATATAAATCTCACCTGTCTGTATAAATATATGTATATGTATGTATATATGTATTTATGTATGTATGTATGTATGTATGTATGTATGTATGTATGTATGTGTGTATATATGTGTGTATGTATGTATGAATGAATATAAATACGCATGTATGTGTGTATGTCCTCTCCTCCCCTTGTAAAGACTGGATCCATTAATGAAAAACTTTATATGTTGATATATTTTTTTATATAAATGTGATTGTATGATTGCAGAAAATTGAAAGATTTTTTTTTTAACCAGTGGTTAAAAAAACTGACCAATGAGATGGTACCAACCAATCAGAAACCGAAATCACCTCGTAAATATATAATAAACCTCTTAAGAAATCCTGCACATAACTCTTTGTCTTGTAACGAGAAGGAACACTGTTTTTCGTCTCAGGACTTATCCTGATTGGATAACAACTGGAATCTCCTTTTTTGTGTCTGCAAGTTTTACAATTCAAAGCTTCTCTGAATTGATGACGCCATTTAGTGTGAAACAACATTTCTCTTCTCTTTTAAAACTAAAATATTTTACAACTAAAAAAATTATAATATCAGCAGAGTGCGAATTCTGCATGAGAACCAACTAGTCTATGTCTTTTTACTTTTGAGTGGGAATTCGAATCCAGAAATTCCGGGTTTGAATTAGTTTCACACAGTAACAGTACACTAGGCAATATTAAGCGTTAGTTTCACTTGGCTTTGCTAACACGAGCAATTAACATCAAATTCAGCTATGTTACTAGATGGAAAGAGTTTAATTTAAACATAGTTGCTCTTTGGACTTTGGAAAAGAATAGAAGTCATTAAATTCCCTGATACATCGGAGTGTTTACACTCCTCTAATAATTACCAGTATGAAGTAGTAGTAAATAAAAATCAATCCATAGACAAGCAAATAAAAAAGATAATTTAATTCTGTAAAATGCATATTTATTTGGTTTACAATTCATGCAGATAATGAGTCTGTGTTGAGAATATATATATATATATATATATATATATATATATATAAGCCTATATATGCCTATATATATGCCCATATATATATATGTCTCTCCCTCTGTATATATATATATATATATAAATATATATATATACATATATATATATGAGCAAACAGTTAATAAAATATGTTAAAAACCACTTTGAAATGAGTTAAAAACATATTTAATCTGAAAAGGAAACACCAGATAAATGGATAGTCCTAAAATACAGATAGTCCTTTATTTATAATATACTTTAATTTTACCATCTTTGATCATTTTGGTAAATTTAATTGTAATTTTTATTTATATATATATATATATATATATTTATATATATATATATATATATATATATATATATATATATATATATATATATATATGATTATTACATATAACTCGGCAATAATATGATTTTTAAGGTTAAGGGTAAATACAATTGCCAAAATAAAAAGGGTTACATTTATCTAATTACAATGCAGATGAACTTTTATTCATTGGTCAATTAATCCTTACAGAAATGATCCAATTCACTTTTTTCTGTTTACTATTGAAGGAAAGTGACTTTTCTTTGCCTCAAAGCAAAACATTTTTATAAACAGAATACTTTTATATGGTGGTTAAATAAATATGAAATGAACACATGGACACTGAAATTCCATTTTCACTTACGTGTCTGCAAGTTTTTCAGACACCCAATCAATCAGTTAAATAAACTTTGTTTACGTCATCAAACATTAGCCGCTTGTCGTAATGTCTATGGCCTGTTTTCTAATAAGAGATAACTCGGAAAATATCATTCTTTTCTTTATCCTGCTTTCGACATACTGACATAATTGATAAAGAAATTCTTTCACCATGGCATTTTTTTTCACTAAATACTTTTTTACTTTGATCTTAAATTCGACTGCAAATCTACCAAGTTTTAACACACATCCCATCTAATACTATTATGATCATGTTTAATGTTAGATTTTCCTAACAGACTCGCTTAACAGTCTATAGAATTAGTAGTCACCTAAGATAATATACATGTTAGCTATTCGGTGTTTATATCCATTGATAAACAACTGATAATTCACAAGCGATCTTAAACGGCGGCAGGACATCTATGGATATTTTAACTAAACGGGCAAAAAGATGGACTTTGACATTGCAGACCTGGGAAACATAGAGCTCACTAGGGTTTCAAACTAAAGTACTGTTTGTGTACGATTAGAAGTGGTATTTACCCGGAGTTCAAGTCCTATCGTTCAGTAGAGAAATGGACTATTGCATTCTCTCAAATAAACGTGTTTTATCTTGAGATGCGATGAGGTTTTAAAGGAAATCATTTTGTTACAGCTGGTAGGTTAAACCAAGCACTTAAGTCAATCTTTATTTGCATAATTTACACGCTTAGAACCTTTTCGCCGATGTTAGCAAATCTGTGTATACTGAATTGAAATAAAAATTAAGTTCTTACTAAAGTCAGGACGGGTTCTTTATCATTTAATAAAGGACAAAGCACACATTATATATATATATATATATATATATATAGATATAGATATAGATATATATATATATATATACATACATATATATATATATATATATATATATATAGGTGTTTTTTTGTTTTGATTTTTAAACGATTGTAATGTTTATGTCTACGCCTCGGAGAACCGTAGTTTTTCTTAGACAGTCGCTCATTTTTTATTTGGACGTATTATTTATTAATTATTTTAAAAATATATATACATATAAATATATATATATATATATATATATATATATATATATATATATATATATATATATACCGTTCTATTAGACAATATTTCCATCCTTAAACTCACTAGTAATAACGATATACTTGGATTTTTTTAAGCATTATGGAGTAAAATGAAAAACCTTGTATTAATGAGATAAATGAGACAAATTAATATATTATCATTATTATTATTATTATTATTATTATTATTATTATTATTAATATTATTATTAATAATAATAATAATAATAATAATAATAATAATAGTAATATTAATAATGATAATAATGATAATAAACACATGTTTGTTGACTGACAATAATATAGAATGCCTTAACGTATATTAGTAATCAATTAATTCCTAATAAAATATACGCAATTATTTTGAATGAAAAATCTATTTAAAATAAACACTTTTATAGTTGCTTTCAACAAGTTCGGTTAATTATTCCTAATAATAAATCCAGACCGATTTCAAATTACTTAGACCTAAAATAAATATGGAAACTACATCAGATAGTTCTTTTCCGAAGCAAGATACTTTATTAGGGAAATTGGAAGGATCCAAACCAGAAATAGTAATCATGAATTGCTTATTTTATTTATGTTTAATATATATATTCGACGAAATACATGTAAACACATATATGCATATGTATGTGTGAGTATACGACATTGACATTTCAAGTATCACATAGGAGGTTGAACGGTAGTGTAGTTCTTAGTAAACTAATGGTTGAATAATGTTAAAATTCATTTATAGGATGGTCGTATTAGATCAGTTACATTTCTATTTTACAATTAATGGCTAGGTCCTTAGTAGTGTTCTATGATTGACATTGTTTTATACGCTTTTGTATTTTATGGATTTCTCCTCGGTAAATGGTTTAAAATTGGCAATATTTAAATTTAGATATTACCCCACGAACAGCGTATATGTGTGTTAGAATAGTATTAGGTTGATACAATCATACATCACAGCGTCTTAAATCCGGACGAATCGATTACGGCGGAGAAGTACTGCCGACAAATTGACGATATGCACCAGAAGCTCCAGCCTATGTGCCCGAGATTGGTCAATATGAACGGACCAATTCTCCTCCATGACAAAGCTCACCCGCATATTGCTCAACTGACCATGCAGAAGCTGAACCAATTAAGCTACGAGAATCTGCCTCATCCGCCATATTCATCGGACTTCTCGCTCACCGATTATCACTTTTTCAAGCATCTCGCCAACTTCCTGCGCGAAAAATGCTTTAAAAGCCAATATTATGTCGAATTGGCCTTCAATGACGTCATCGTTTCCAGAACTCCGGATTCCTATGCTAATGGAAGAAATAAACTTTGTTCTCGTTAGTAAACATGACCCGATTCTAATGATTAAACAAGTTTATTATGAAAGGAGTTACACTTTTTTTTAAGTTAAACGCCCAAAAAAACGACATTATTTTTGCCCCAACCTTATACGTCTTGTATTATGATTATAGAAGGGCAGATGCTTACGTATTGTTAGCTGTGGGTTTTCTCTCTCTGAATTATGCTTTTGGTTGATAATGCTATTTTGTGGGTGGCCTTGATAAAATGTGTGGTTTTTAGCTTTTATTGTATTATAAGTTCATTTTAGAAGTAACACCTGAAGAGCATAGAAAATGATTAATACGGCATTAATTGTGCGATGTAATTTTTATGTGTAATTTTGTACCGTGTTATTGCGACTCTAATAAAACTTCGCTAACTTATATATACTTATTTTTTTAAATCAAGTAGACCCACTGGGGCAATTGTGAAAATGGAAACATCTTTTTCAATTATGATAAAAAAAGGGAAAATCAGCTACCGGAATATCTAATGTTATACTAAGAAAAATAAACCGATGTGTCACCATTACAAATAAATTATTTTTCTAACAAAAAAAAATACAAATAAAAAATAATAACCAAAATGACTTCATTAGAACCGTCAGAAAACGACCGGCAATACATTATACACAAAATCTGTTAAAAAAAAAAGTTATAATGTTGATTTCAGTTTTAGGTTAATTTCTTTCATGCTTAGCATAGCTGAATTTATTTTATGTTGTTTTTATAATTAGTTTGGTGGTTTTGTTGCTTTTGTTTTACGGCATGTGAACCTTTTTCAGTGGACCTGGGAGCAATGTAAGTGAAAGGGTGGCTCCACACACCCCAAAGCCCGCAAGCTGGGGCCTCACCATCGGATATAATTTAAGGTCATATCCAGGACCGTTTATAATTAAGCAAAGCGTTTAATAAATTACAAATACAAAAGTGTTCTTGTTTGACGTTTCTTTAATTAGGGGGAACCCAACTTGCATTTTTTACATTATTAGGATTAACGTTTCGGCCTATGTAACTTTCGATCTTACTTCAGTTGTATCTAAAATTTGTGGATGTTTCTATCGAACTCGGCAATCTGTAAGGAATTTAGAACGACAATTTGTGCAACGGATAAAACACTAATTAAAATTCAGTTCTAAGCGAAACTTTTGTAGTGGTTAAAGATCCACGACGCGATGCAGGCGATACTGAGAATATAATTGCAAATCATTTAAGACTTATACTCGGTCAAACATGAGATGGTGGATTAAATTGAGGGTTCATTTCGAGATTATGTTTAGATTAAAATCTGCGACAGAAAGATTCGCGTGTTCGACGAGATACGCCAGAAGAAGGTCGGAGATCACCCCAGCCAAGACGTTCTGCATATACAGTGAATATGTGGTCAACAGTCCGAATAATCAAAATAAGCGATCCTCGTTCAGCTTATTTGGCTGCTTCAGACCACATCTTGAATAATATTTTCACAACGTGTCGGTCGACGAAATCTCCGACCTGAAAGATTCCCGGGTTCGGCAAAATTCACCTGAAGAAAGTTGGAGGGTAGATCGACCGAAACGTTGTGGCAATATCACTTAAGACGTGAACAGTTTTCTGAACAATCTAAATAATGCGAATAATCAATGCTCATCTCGAAAACTTAGGAACAAAGTACATTATATTGCTTTCTTTATGTTTAATTCACGAACGAACTTAGTGAATGAAAAGTATATTTTTCTTGTTTCATTTTCTTTGTTTAATTTGAACTCAATCTGCATTTTCTTCTACTCTTTTGTAGAGCTTTTGAATTTGTGAATCAGTAAGATTAATTACACTGTGCTTTACCATATTCAGCATCCTGTGCGTGCATCGCTGCGTGTATTAAAAAGGTCTTACAATGGAAATTAAAGCATGTTAATTCACCTTTTATGGGCTGTATTGCAATAGAAAGAGGCCGTATTGGCTATGCATCTTGCATTTGAAAGAGTCGAATTGGCTTTTGAGGTGAGACCATGCTTGAAGAATGCCAAGTTGGAGAAAAGACGGAAGTGTTAAGACCCAACGTATCCAGTGGATATTAACGTTCGAGTGTCTCATAGAAACCGCATTAATCTCTTGTACAGCTCTTGCTCATAAGTCCCATTACACTCAATAAAAACATGCTATATATATATATATATATATATATATATATATATATATATATATAGGTAAGAAATTCATTTTTATACTATGAAAAGGTTAGTAATTGCAATTAAGAATAGGAAATTGGATCAAATTTTTGTAACATGTCTTCTTCCTAAGATTAAGGGTGGTGGTGTTTGATCAACACTGCTGGGAGCCATGATGTAATATACTGTTTTGTTTTTAAATCCTTGAAACAGTGTTTCATGGTAAACAACTGATGATCCCTTCAAAATCAAAAAAAAAATTGGTATTATAGTAAATTCGAGAGAGTTGATGCAGTGATTGCAGGTGATTAAATGACTTACTGACTAGATGGTTTTTTAACGAATGATAAAAAGTCATTTTTTGTATAGTGTCAAATGTTAAAAACTTCAAAGACTATATATATATATATATATATATATATATATATATATATATATATATATATAGTCATCCACATACAGTACTGTTTCGTTGTTTCACAGCTCGTCAGTGCGGCTAGACATGCAACTACTTCAAGCCAGGTACGAAACCCGATCGCCCAAACTACAGTCGGAGCTTCTAACAGTTGCGCTATACGGCTGTAGTTATGCGGAATTAACAATGTTTTTACATTGTCCAAATACCTACGCTCAATTTTTTTACACATAGGGCATCGCATCATACGCTAATTGTAATTTGTATATCACTTCCCAATATACTCAACCTATGTAACTACTTAATTTACTCACATAAAATTAATATAGGAAAGTATAGATTTATGCGTAAACTTTAAGTATTTGCTTCAAAAGTGCTCAATACGTAGGTAGAGCTGGTTAGTAATTTATAAAATATATATGGCGATTAAGCTACACTGAATATTCAGCGTTTCATCTACTCTAGGACTCCTCAGGCTTATGCGCGAATTCTGTGGTTGTTTATCGTTTTCAGTGTAGCTTAATCGCCATATATATTTTATAAATTACTATATATATATATATATATATATATATATATATATATATATATATATATATATATATATACATATATATATATAAAACTAGCAGGAAGCCCCGACGTTGCTCGGGATTTTATGAGGATCAACGAATATTTCACTATATTTTTATTGTCATGGAAATAGCCCGGGAGGAAGCTTCACATAAATATGTTATTCTACATTACATTCTAGAGGCCCTACTGTTTCTTTTAAGAAAATGATTTTATATAAACATTTTTCCAGTTAAAAAAAATTAAGAAATTTACGTGCGGGATTCTAACGTATAGACCACGTCATGCAAAAATAAATAAATAAATAAATAAATAAATAACAAACAAAAACAAAAACAAAAAACACACGTAAATTTTCATGTCTTATAAAATCCGTTGCAGTTAATGGGAAAAAAATTACATTCACGTGCGGAGTTTGAACCTACGGACCACGTCATGCAAAAAAAAAAAAAAAAAAACGAAACAAAAACAAAAATAGAACACGCTATTAACTTAATCACAGTAGAATTTTCACGGCCCGTTGGTCTATGATTGTTGCTAAGCTACCACATGAAAAAAAATGGTTTTACCGATGATAAATAGATTAAAATAACGGTTTGCATTATCGATTATCGGTTATTATCGGGAGTATTCTGCGACAAAAGTTAACTAAGATAACTTCCAGACTTATGCAGTAAAGTTCTATGAATTTTAAAGAAAATCTGTCCAGCCGTTTCGGAGTCTATAAAGAACGAACTTAGACGCAAGAGACAAAGTTGCATTTATATAATCGTAGAGAGAACAGATGAGGAATAACGTTATTATTCATTTCTTATTGTTTAGACTATATGACAATGATATGTGTTACTTTTACTAACCATCTCGTATGGCGGATGAGTAAAATATGGCCCGTTTCATGGGTCGAGTATACTTTTAAGTGAAAGACTAAACTACCACTAGCGTATATAACCAAGACCGTCTTAAAAGACAAGATGGCCGGTGGGCAAAAATAATTTAATCTGCTGACGTCATCACGGATAGTCCATACCGGTGACACCGGTAGTCACCGGTAGGCATTCGTAACGTCTTAAAGTTAGTGTAATATTTCTTTTTTTATTAAAATGCCTTCACGATGCATCGTTCCAACTTGCTGAGGAAATTATCGTAAAGGACCAAAAAGTGACAGTATTTTCATTTCCGAAAGATAAAGAATTATAATGCAGTAAAAAAAAAAAAAAAGATTTTACACCATCTCCATTCAGCAAAGTAAGTTTTAACGTGCTCCCCCCTGTATTTAACACGATGTAACTATAATTTAATTCAATATTATCATCCTAAATGTTCTACCATTCAAAAGA
Source organism: Euprymna scolopes (assembly GCF_053919585.1). Classification (NCBI taxonomy): domain Eukaryota; kingdom Metazoa; phylum Mollusca; class Cephalopoda; order Sepiida; family Sepiolidae; genus Euprymna; species Euprymna scolopes. Next base: position 24,992,885 of record NC_136494.1, read on the forward strand.
AGAAGCTTCAAATAAATTGCTAATATTAAAAAAAAATTTTTTACAGCATACAAAACTAATGAAAATGCGAGACAACATCGACTCTTTAAAACACGATTTTTTTACGCTGTTGACACACGTTTTAAAAATCTAACAATAATTTATTTTTCTTAAATTTTTCAATATTTAAAAATAAATTATGCCTGCTGATAAAATTTTTAAACTTTTTTTTAAAGCTAGAAAGATAAAATTTAAAAATACTTATTTATATATATATATATATATATATATATATATATATATATATATATATATATATATATATGTATATATATGAAACTAAACTAAAAAAAAAAAAAAAAACGCGCGTTCACTCGTGGTCTTAAACAGTCTTGGCCTTCGGGACCAGATCAAAGTGTAGTATATGTTCTCCAGATGCTGCATTCTATTTCTTGTTCTCTTTCGGTGGAGGAGAAATCCTTCACGACTGAGACAATTTTTATTTTTGTACCTTTTCTCCACGTTAAAAAACGACCCTGGTGTCTAACTCTGTCCCGTGGGGAGGCATAGTAAATAAGTACAATTCATTTCATTAACGTAATTGGGTTTGTATTACTGTACACAGATTCGAAAAAGTTGTCAAAAACAAATATATAACAAATAAGTGTTATCAAAGGCAAGATAAGTTACTTTTCTACCAAATATTTTTCGTGTTTTTATTCAATGTAACACGTTTATTCAGCTCGAAAAACAGTGTTTACCGATGTATTCGAAAATTCAAGATGGCGTCTGATTCTCTCTTTAACACGATAAGTTTGGGATAAGGTGTTATAAATAAAAAACTATACAACATACTATTAAAAACCCGCCGAATATATGTCAACCTATGTCACGGTAACATATATTGAGCGAGTTTTTAACAGTATTTTATCCGGTTTTGTATTTATAACACCTTATCCCAAACTTACCGTGTTAAAGAGAGAATCAGACGCCATCTGGAATTTTCGAATACATCGGTAAACACTGTTTTTCGAGCTGAATAAACATGTTACATTGAATAAAAACACGAAAAATATATCCAGTTTGGCAGAAAAGTAACTTATCTTGCCTTTGATAACATTTATTTGTTATATATTTGTTTTTTGACAACTTTTTCGAATCTATGTGTACAGTAATACAAACCCACGTATTTTAACAAACTGAAAATATGGATATAAAAAAATGATTTTGCATGTTATTTTTGTTATGTGGTGAAATAATCTTAAATAAGAAACATGATTTTTTCTTTAGGTTAATTTTTTTACTGTGCAATATTTCATGAATTTATTAAAAATATTGTTTTTGATTTTGAAAAAATATTGTGGTTCATTTTGATTAAAAAATATTCATTTTGATTTTTAAAAAAAATATTCATTTTGATTTTTAAAAAAAGTTTAATTTTAATATTTGTTTATTGTCTTAACTCATATCAAATGTCTTGCTTGTGTTCTGCTTCAAATATTCATAATCTTACATGCATAATTTTCATTTAATTATATTAAATAAACTTCAAGTTTATTTCAAATCAAATCGTGTTCCTTCACTTTTTTAAAATGTAATTTATAAGTAATTAAAGAACGCATTCTAATCTTTAAAATCTATAATACAACGAAATATTCAATTGCTTATAATATACTTAAACAAATAACTTGTGTTTTTTTAATTATTTTTTTATTATTAATATTAGATGAGTTTCAATATAAATCGTGTTCTTTCTTTATTTCTTTATTTTAATCCAATTTTGAAGTTTTGTAACGCTGTCTGTAAAAATTACTGTTCATTATTGACAGTCTACGAGTTCCACATATCTTGCTTGTTGGGACCTCGGCGATGACGTCATTTTTTCAGCTGGCCGGCCATCTTTATAACGAAGGCCACGATATAACACAATGTTTTTTTATAAGCAAATAGATCGTCCGGCGTTTGACATTGTTTATAATTATAATTTAACCTACCTTCTCCGCGGCCGAATTTCATAGCGGTTATAAGCACCGATTTTCGTCTAGATAGTACGGTTTCGATATCAGTTATACGCATCTCACTCCAGAAGCTGTTAAAAGAGACAACATTTTTCTTCCTAATTATTTTGACTTAACCAATATTCTAAAAGTCACTTACAACAGCGTTATCAGTGCGTGCTCATTTTAAGGGCATTTTAGAAGAGCATGAAACATGACTAATTTATCAAATCCCCAAATTCGCGTCGAGGACACTGATCGTGACTTCTCCTAGTAAAGGTGTTATAATTGTTCCGGTTCCCACTGACTATCTACCTTTTAATTTGGCATGGTCGATGAAGGATTCGACATGTCAATTATAATTAGCTCCGTCAACACGGACAGCAACTTATATAATTGATTTCGTGGCCAGGATTCAGAGTACAGAGTTTTACAGCACTATAACTTTCTGACACATTCGCCTATAACGAGCATGACTTAAGAACACCCCCAAAGTAAAACCGGATTAATCCATGAAGAAATATTTTGCTAATACAGCAATAAAACCTGTACATTTTTTTTTATATACCAAAAGTTTTATAAAGTGTAAAATCAGCTGAGACGAAGTAAAATAAAAGCTGTTACCATGTTTGGTATTTCCCATTCGTTAACCTCTCGTATCGACTTGACTCAATCTTCCTCAATCTGACAACAACCAAACGTGTCAAAATTTTTATGCAATATTTTTTTAAATGAACAAGTAAAAGAATGGGTGCAAACCTGTACTATGTTCTGCAAAACCAAAAACAACTCAGCTTTTCCCCTTTTCCTTCTTCCCATTTCCCCTTTCTCTATCTCCCCAACTTCCTGACTGTTTTCCTAACTGAAACTATACCAAACATTAATACTGTAACCCTTTTTACCCCTCCCATTGCAACATAAATTCCTGTTCTGCAGGGCAGCAAACAAAAACGATAAAATTCACTACAAGACAACCAAACCAAACCAAACCAAACCAAATACAACAAACTAGCGATTGAAGATACAAAAAGCTTGAAGAATAAAAATATTTTACAAAAGTACTGGATGCAACATGAATACTATTTCCAAAATAACTGGATTCAATATAAAATAACCCGAAAAGAGTTAATATGCCGTAAAATACCCAAACCAAATCAAATAAAAAAATGGGTCAAAATAGTCTGGGATGGGGTATAAACCGAAATATCCCAGAGATGAAATCAAGACGAGACGTTGTAAATCCGGTAGAAAAAAATAATTTAGAGGATAAATTGATCATTCGAGTAGAAACTATTTGCGGCGGAAACCACAGGTTGTTGACGAAAATAGAACAACTGAATAGCGACTCCATTCCTCGTTAAATTAATAGCTCTCTAGACAATACAATCACGTAGATGCTATGGTTACTGTTATGCCATCGAAGCTTAGCAATGTTGATCCGTCTGTATTAGGTGATTGACTATTTGAGAATAAGTAGGTGCTACATGTATTCAGGTATGTTGGTATGTATAATAACTAGGGCTAGGACAACAGCATATTCTTTTCATTGTTTTGACTCTCGGGTGTTTATCCGTTGATATCTGATATGCTTTTATATAGAATGGTGTGCCTCTCAGTTGATTAACTGTGTCTAACTGTGTTGGATATATACTCGAGGGTCAAGATAATGTAACCAATATGCTGTTGTCATAGCCCTAAAGAACTGACCGCCCCTGTATTGCAAAGTTCTAGCTAACCATGAGGCAAAGTGTAGAACCTATTAGTTTCTATATCATTCCAGGAGGTTAGCAATATTTAGATTACGGTAACCGAGGCGAAGAAAATACTTCTAGGAAACGAACCCCTATTGCAAAATTATATCAGATACAAAGAACCTGTTACCTTCTACAAATAAACTTCTAGTGATGGCGTCACAAGGAAACCACTCGCTTCTAATTTGTCAAGAGTCAGCATGGAAGTAGGAAACCCAAGAAAACTCTCATGAATGAAAATGCTGAAGTAATTGCTCAATCTGATTTAACTAGATAGATAACAACGCAAAAAAAATCTTTCTCAACAAACCTCAATCACAAAGCTTGCTGAAAACTTTGGAGGAGTCATAGTGGAGAACACTATCGATGTACACGATAAACCAGCGACATAGATTACAAGAATCAAAAGAAAAAAATATACTGAAATAGAGATAGAGACAAGAAAACAAGGATGGAAACAAAATAAACAAGCAGGGAAGTTCCTAGAGGAGCTGAACCAGGAGTACATAGACAAGAATGCTTCACTCCAATGGATCAAGAGTGGGAGACTTCCATTTGATGAGGAAAGACTTATTGTAGCCGGGCAAGATCAGGGCTTACTCAAAAATGGATTTAAAAAATGGCTGGCCAACAAACAATGACCAGTGTAGATTTTGCCACTCAGCGATTGAAAGCCCACCCCATCTAATGTCTGCATGCCCAATCGTATTGGCAGATGGCCATTACACTGCGCGTTACAACAAAGTATGCAAGTACCTCCATTGGAAGATCTGTGGAGAGATGCAACTCGACAGATCACCGAACATCTGGGAACATGAACCACCACCAATAACATCAAACAGAAATGTGACCGTGTTCTATGACGAAGACATACAGGCAGGCAGATACATAAAAGACAAGGCCATCAAACCATGGAACAAGCCTGAAAGAACTGCACTAATTGTCGATGTCACCGTCCCAAATGATTTCGGCCTTAACAGAGCTGAGCGAGAAAAAATAACAAAATATCAGGACCTAAAAAAATTATCTAAAAAAAACATGGTCTCTGAAATAAATACGCATTATACCGGTTGTGATAGAAGCAACTGGCTTACTAAAAAGAATCTTCATAAATACTTAGAAGCAATCCCTGGAAGACCAAACTGTAACGAAATACAGATAGCGGCTATTAAGGGAACAGTAACTATTCTTAAAAGAGCCCTCGGATATAAATTTAAATCATAACAGAATCAAGTGTTAGCTCCAGGAGGGAGCCCCTTGATCTCTTAAAACTTACCGAGGTAAAAAAAAAAGTGAATGTACTTTATCCTGGCAAAAAAGCCCGCTAAAGGCAGGTTATATCTGTGACAAGTTTGATTAGAAATAAATTTAGCAAAGTCATCTAGCTTCAAGGAAGTGGAGAGGTCGATACAAAATCAGCAGCTACCAATACATTGTTGATCCAAGAATTCCTTGCTAAAAATCTGTTGACCGAAAAGTTGTTGGCACACATTTCACATAAAATATACGAAATAAAAAGATATCATCATCATCATCATCATCATCATCATCATCATCATCATCATCATTATCATCATCATCATCACCAACGGCCCGGCTCTTTTAACAGTGTCGACAACTATGACTTTAAAAATTGTACAGCCATAGCAATCCCGAGAAGTTAAGTAACGACGGTAGTTTCCCGCTGCTTTCTGTCTTCATTCGGGGGTGCATCTCCCCCATCCCCAGTGAGTTAAATGTACCCCCAGATACCAATCTGGAAATTTCCACTACTCGACGCGGGAAAATACGTCTGACCTCCTCAGATGGTCTTCTATCCGCTACTAGCAAGGCTCACCGTAGCTTTAGGAATAGAGAGAGAGGGAGGGAGAGAGAGAGAGAGAGAGAGAGAGAGAGAGAGAGAGAGAGAGGGGAGAGTGGAATTATAGTGTAGACACGTTGACCGGAAGTAAAAGATCAGCTGATTTGATTGATTGCGTGTGGGTCATGTGATCAGGTTAGCTGAATCGTTGAGATTTGATTTAGACTCAGAAGGGAACGGACGGCTTCCCGTTGTCTCCTCCTCTTTACTGGGGGGACGAACACTGACGTGTGTAGAAAAAGAACCTACACAGGCCGATTTCACTTTCCACCTTCTGCAAGACATCTGGGAAAAGTGAAATAAACGATAGAACCAATTCCTTGTCTTGGAGTGATTGAATCTTCATCCAAACACAGGAATCAAGTCTCCCTCCAGGACGAGAAAATTCCAGATCGTCCAACATCGAAGAAGCAGAGGAAGTTTCTGAAAATACATGTCACTCACATACGATGTCCTTTATCATACAGCATAAATATATAATATAACACATCATCTCTTCTAATCCATTATTAGAGACAAGATAACAAAAACACTCATTTGGCACCGTTGATCAGTTCGCATCGATGATGCGATACCGAACCTGGGGTGAAAACAACAAACGCTCATTTGGTGTCGTGAGTGTCAAAAAAAAAAAAAAAGAAAAATCTCGAACCTGGTGGTTACCATAAAAAATATATATTATATAGACACGACGAAAAGAAAGAAGAAAAAAATATTGTTCACTACACATAAAAAAGAAAAGATAAATAAAATTAAAGAAAAAAACAACACCGTAGGGTCTTTTCATTGAACAGTGAAAAAAATACATGTACATACATATATATATATATATATATAAATATATATATATATATATATATATATATATATATATATATATATATATATATAAGCAACCGAAAAAAAAGTCACATTAAAATTATGTTAAATTAAAATTATTATATGCTAAATTAAGAGAAATAAGAAAAAAAAACAGATAGCTCGATCGACATACAGATAATGAATTGTTGATTTTAAATATGAGAACACAGAAAAAATGACATGTTACGGTGTAGAAAGATAAACAGTGGGAATTGAAAAAAGAAAGATATATCAATCGTCATACTGATAAAAACAGAAAGAAAAAAAGAAGAAATAGAACATATAAACTTTAGTTACAGAGATGAATGAGATGACTGTCACAGTTGCGAGAAACACATTAATCAAATATTTGTTATGAATTTATAGGTTAAACAATTATATACAGTTAAAATTGTAAAAGCTTTGCGTACTTTTGGGGAAGAACAATGTGTATTTTTTTGTTTTTTGTTAAGAAACGATGGATACTTTCTGCTAATGTAGAATTGTTTTTTCTCTAATTGTACGGAGTTTTTTCATGAGAATTTTTTTTTCTGGTGTGGAAAAATGTTATTGTATGTAAACTGTTTTATGAAATGTTAAAATGTATGTTTTTTTAGATTAAGAACAAAAAACAAAAGTGTTGTCTTACGGTGATGGGATTCTGTGATTTCGAGTAGGATCGACATGGAAAAATCCATGAATGGAATACCGATATTTTTCGCTGAGCTATATGCCTTGAAAGGCAGTTGCGGTTACCGACCTGGAAAAAAAGTTTTTCCAATATAGCAAAGCGAAATATATTTCTGTCCAACATAAGGGAGCAGATGGAGTTCCCCTGACGTGGCATAAGTGGCAGTAGAGAAAATGGCAGAAAAGGCCATGATAAACATCACTCGGATAAGATATTTCTTTTCAGAAAACCCCAAGTGTTAGGTGACGTGGACAAATTTAGTTTCCATCGATTGTTATTTTGTGTTGAATTTTTGTTTTTGAAGGATTGTCTGAAAATTTTAAGTAAGTCTTTTTTTTTTGTTTTTGGAAACGAGTATGTATTTTAATTGTAAATGTCTATGTATTTTTTGTAAACGACTGTGAGTTAAAAAAAATATTTTTGAGATTCTGTGAGGTGGTCAAAGGTTATGTAACCTTTTTACTTACACAGTGATCACCATTATCAAGGCCCGGAAAACACTCAGAGATAAGGGTTATTGCAAGTACATTACGTTAGTGTGGAGATTTGATGAATTGCTTACTTAAGGGGGCGGTTAATTAGGAATTTGTTAACGTTGAACTTGAAGACATCCAAGTTGTAGTCCGGTGGGAAGCAGGCAGACGGAACAGAGTTCCACAGGCGTGCAGTTCTGAGAAAAAAGCTTTGTTCATGGAATCCACGTTTTGCTTTAGGCACAGATAAAGGGTAGGGGAAATTTTTCACAGTGGATTCAGCTAGACGGGTGTTTTTCGTGAAAGATTGGCGAGGGGGGACGAGAGATTGGAGTTCAGACGAGCACCTGCCATGGAAATAACGATAAAACAAGGATAGGCTCGCAACGTTTCTTCTGTGGGAGAGAGGTTGCAGGGTAGAGAAAAGGGCACCCCCCACTAAGCCACGAAGTCTATTTTGTACTCTGTCAAGGTAGGATAGGCTGTTTTTAGCAGCTCCTGCCCAGATATGGCAACAGTATTCCATCCTTGGACGTACTTGGCTTTTATATAGATAGAGAATTGCATCAGTAGTGAGATATCTTCTGGAGCGGTAGAAGGATCCCACCATCTTTCCAGCGACCTTGGCAACAGACTTGATGTACGTATTCCATTTCAGATCAGGAGTAAAGGTCAAACCCAGAAGCTTGTCAAAACACAGCCTCACCCAGACGAGAGCCATCCATGCCAATTGATGCCAGATGGGGATCAGAGCGTTGATGATGTAAGGATAAGAGTGTGGTTTCGGATACATTAAAGGTAACCAGCCACGTCTTCCCCCACTGAACCACGCGCTCGAGATCAGAGGAGAGAGAATCAGAGAGAACTTTGTCATTTACAGCCTTTGATGTGTTGCCGTAGATGGTCGTGTCATCAGCATAGATGTCAACGAATGATTTAAGTATGTGTTTAGGGAGGTCATTGATGTAGATCAGGAAGAGAGTTGGGCCCAGGATTGACCCCTGAGGGACTCCAGCATTTATATTGCAGGCCTCCGATTTTTGTCCATCTACCACTACTCTTATGAGCCTATCGGAGAGAAATGATTTAATGATTGAGAAAACATTTCCAGTTATACCGTAGCTGGAAATCTTGTGAAGTAGACCCTTATGCCATACCTTGTCGAAGGCCTTTGATATGTCAAGAGCAATTGCCCTAGAAAGGAAGCCTTTGTCAAGAGATTCACTAATCCTGTGGGATATAACCGTCAGCACATCTGCGGTAGAACTTGCAGAGCGGAAACCATATTGTTTGTCACTAAGAAGGTTGTTCCTGCTGATGTGGTTGACTATTTCTCTATTTAATGTGGATTCCAGTAACTTACTCATAACACACAGGGGACTTATTGGTCTGTACTGAGAGGGAGATGACTTATCACCTGAATTCTTAAATACAGGGCAAACTGATGAGGTCTTCCAGAGAGTCGGAAAGCACTTATAAGGCAGCGCTTAAATAGTTTCGTAAGTATGGGAGCAAGTTCTGGTTGAAGCTTTTTTTACACTATAATTAGGATGCCATCAAGGCCAGTTGCTTTACTGGAATCAAGGTTCTTGATTAGCTTGGCGACCTCATGCACGGATATTTGTATGTTACCTAGCTTGTTCTGAGTTATAGGAGGAAATATGGGGAGTTGATGGCCTTCGTCGCATAGGGTAGAATTAGCTGCAAAGTTCTTTGCAAATAGTTTGGCCTTGTCTGACGCTGACGAGATGACTTTTACTTCATTGATAATGGTTGGGATAGAACGCACACTTCTGTTCAGGATCCTATTTGCTATTTGCCAAAACTGGTGGCAACCAAGCCGCTGATCAGCTACCTTGGATTTAACAGACTTGGCATATAGCTCTCTTGCATTTTTTATTACTCTTTTACTGCACTGCATCTATTACGTTGGTAGCTATGGAAAAAGTGATTTCTGTGCACGATAGCAGCAGCACATTCTGGGGGGAACCATTGCTGGCTGTTAGGTTTTTGTTAGAATTTTTTAGATGGTATGAATTGGTCTGTGCCTACAATTAACTATTCGGTCGGATCTGATACTATAGAGGACACTTCCTTTTTAAACATGGAGTGCAGAGGTAAATCCGATATGAATGTACGGAAGCTATCCCAGTCAGCAATAGAGTATCGGTATACAGTAGAGTGAAGGGGTACGTCTGGGGACTTCTTACATTTCGTTTTTATCTTAACTGATACGACGGAGTGGCCGGAGGATCCTAGAGGAGAATGAACCGAACATGAACATAGCTCCGGGGAAGTTGAGAGAAAAAGGTCTAGGAGGCTTGCATATTTACCGGGTGTATCGGGCACACGGGTGACCTCAAAATGTGCTGACGTGGACAATTTTAGGTTTCCACGAATCTATGTTTTGTTATTTGTAACTTTTTATTGGTGAGATGTCTCCGTCATACATTTTTATAAATAATGGTGGAAGGAATGTTAAGGAGTAGAGAGAGGGAGAGAGAGAGAGAGGGGGAGAGTGGAATTATAGTGTAGACACGTTGACCGGAAGTAAAAGATCAGCTGATTTGATTGCGTGTGAGTCATGTGATCAGGTTAGCTGAATCGTTGAGATTTGATTTGGACTCAGAAGAGAACGGACGGCTTCCCGTTGTCTCCTCCTCTTCACTGGGGGGGACGAACGCTGACGTATGTAGAAAAAGAACCCAAACAGGCCGATTTCACTTTCCACCTTCTGCAAGAAATCTGGGAAAAGTGAAATAAACGATAGAACCAATTCCTTGTCTTGGAGTGATTGAATCTTCATCCAAATACAGGAATCAAGTCTCCCTCCAGGACGAGAAAATTCCAGATCGTCCAACATCGAAGAATCAGAGGAAGTTTCTGAAAATACATGTCACTCACATACGATTCCCTTTATGATGCAACATAAATATATAATATAACACGTCATCTCTTCTAATCAATTATTAGAGACAACATAACAGCTTAACTTCGGTTATCTGGCGAGAACAGGTGTGGCAACGTTATTGTGCCATGCATATGAAAATAGGAGACGGCAATTAAAACAGATTTATTTTTTAAGCAACTCATCTACGGACATAAAAAGATCTTGCATGTCCATGCATAGTAAGGCAGTAGAAAATACTATGTGAGGGATATAACAAGCCAGAATCTTTATCGGTTTGATGAAATAGTCTTGACTTAAATCATCGTCGATATTAAATCTAGTGCATGCTGGAACAGGAGTTTTGCTTAAATACATTTTGTAACCTATGCTAAAACCGACATTTTGTCGGCGTCTTCTTGCAGTTTACTTCAACAAGCGGAAAAGGCGAAGCGCTTTACCAATCAGATTGTAGCGGACGGCAATTTGCAATTTCGAAATAAGTAAATCGAAAAATTCATAAATAATGAATTTCAGTGTTGTAGGACAAACGATCCAGCGTCTGTAGTATAAAGTAATATTAAACATTATTTTATCAGCCCATCTATAAATCTAACCGTTACACTAATCCTTACTCTGAAAACAATGTAAAAACTATTTTTCTTTTTTTTATTGTAAACTTCCACCTCTCTCTTCCAAAAAAAAATGTAAACAGAATGTTTGTTTTCACCTTAATTCTGACTTCATCCAAACCTTTTCTCATCTGGATCAACATCTGTGGCTATCTAAAAATAAATTATCGAAATAAAAGCAAGCGATTATTAAGCATTCAAGTGAAAAAATATTCATGTCAAAATTTATTTAAATTTATACAAATACATTTTGCGCAAAATCTTACATGCGGTCATTGTTTTTATTTCTGCTTAAATAATTGCATTCGACATATTCTGATTGTTCACTTAAGCAGCCGCAGAAATATTGGTTTTAGCATGGATCCTACACTGTACCAGTACCGGAGTATTTATATGTATCAATCATGAGTGACCGATGTGTTTCGCCATCAATAAAGATGAGCCTACTCGATATGGTTTTAGCACTCGAAAGGCTAAGACTTCTGAACCATAAACATAAGTATTGGATATGGAAAAATATACTGCATAATAAAGTTTCAGTGGCGAACACATTATTCCTGAGATAGATATTTAACAGTATTGTTGGAAAAAGTATACCATATAGGTTAATTCGAGTAGCGATCATATTCTACCTTAAACCGATATTAAAATAGTTTTGTTAGAAACAACAAAGCTATATAATTAAGTTACAGTAGAACACATTATTCCTGAGGCCGATATTGAAATCACTTTGATGAAAAAATGTATACCATATGAGGATGTTTCAGTGGAAAGCACATTATTCCTAAGATCGATATTTACAGAGTCGTTAGAAAAATATATCATATAATGAATAATAGTGGCAAAAACATATTTGATATTTGAAGAAAACCATAGTAAACATCGTTAGGGTCGGCGATTGTCGATGGAAAGAAGGGCAGCATAGTTTCAGAGATTTAGAAAAGTATACTACGTAATTAAGTTCCAGTGGCGAGCGAGTTCCTTGTCTCTAGAGAGACACTCTTTTTTTCCATATTTTCTTCGAAAAATAGACTGTGAAATAAAATATTGAAATATACATCCGTAACAAAAAAAAAGGAAAAATTTAAAACTCAGGAATATACATATATATATATATATATATATATATATATATATATATATATATATATATATATATATATATATATATATAGTACGTTATAAAAATATATTTGGCAATTAAGCTACACGGAATATTCCGCGTTTCATTCTCGTGGGAATGTGTCAGACTTCTGCATAAGTCTGACGAATTCTCACGGAAATATAACGCGGAAACTTTTGCGTAGCTTAATTGCCATATATATATTATAACTTACTACCTATCTCTATATATGTATTGAGAACTGTTGAAGTAAATACTGAAAATTTAGGCATACAACTATATTTTCGTAAAATAATTTATGTGATTAAATGAAGTAGTCACATATATATGTATGTATGTATGTATGTATGTATGTATGTATGTATGCATATATATATATATATATATTTATTCATTATTTTTAAAACAGTATATATATATATATATATATATATATATATATATATATATATATATATATATATATTTCTCCGAGGAATACAGAATGGTTCGCGTGTTTATAATTTCAATCATTTCAACTTATTAGTAAATTCCTTAGCGATGATGACGTATCGAAAAATAATAATATGTATTTGTATTGTGAAAAAAAACAAACAAACAAAAAAATCCAAAAACAAAACAAAAAAAAAATAAATAAAAAAAACAATTGTCAAAAACTACTCAATCAATTTATCCATCTTTTCCTTTATCGGAACATTATGTTTCATACGCGGAGACACATTTAGACACTAATTTAATTATAACCAATTGACAGTCGATGTATTCACTATTATAAGTAGATGTGAAGCCTTTAGGAGTATCTGTTCAGTTCTTCGTATAATGTTCACTCAGTGATGTAGGATGTTACAGACAGAAAAACGATGATAAATCTTGATAACAAAAAGAATACCGGACAAAAATGTTTCGTTAATGGCTTCATAAATGATAAAGCAATGCAAGATAAGGAAACAAGATTAAGCACAAACAATTAATGTCCGTGTGTATGTGCGTCATCTTAAGAACACGCACTTATACAGTCGCTCGAGGCGGCGAACTTACGCACATTTAAACACATCGTATACGCATTATTCGCCTTTCTTTTTAGTGCACTCTTTACAATTGGAGGTTGAAAAGAGTGTCTCTCCAAGCAATTCAGTCATCAACTATTTACGCTTTTCACGAAATAGTTTTTAGTAATGGGACGATTCCAATAATTTTCCCGATTCCGTTCAAAATCTCTTATTCCGATACAATTAAAACGATTTTAATTGAGATTTTTTTTAATATTTCAAAATATAGATTTTTTTTTTTGTGTGTGTGTGTGTGTGTGTGTGTGTGTGTGTGTGTGTGTTTACGCGAGGTTTATTACCGCAAAAAAAAATAACAACAAAAAAAACAAAAAAAAACACGTAATATGTTTATATATTTTCGCAAATGTAAAAATACACTCATGTGTATGACCTATAGACTTTAGTTTCACCGGTTAAACATCAGTAAATGTTTATTATTTCATCATTAATCCGGGCCTGGAAAATTGTGTTTCAAGCAGAAATTAAAAGAAATTAAAAGAATAAAAAGAATCGTTATTGTCATCGAAAATAGACACACATTTTTCCCATTCCGATATCCACAAACTCCTATTTTTTCGATTCGTGATTACGATTAGGATTAATTATTCCAACACTAATTGTTTTACTATAAGGCTGATAGTAGTGAGAAGTACTCTACTTAACCACCGCAAATAACGTGTTCTGCATTAGAAGCTAATCCTCTCTTTTTAATTTTTCCTACACGTTTAAGCATTTTTGATATGTTCCTAGTACTTTTATAATTATTGGCATTCCAGTAATTATCATTCTGTTCCCCAAATATTTTACAGGTAGGTTGATAGAAAATTAGAACTGCACTACTTAACCACTGCAACTGTAGTACTGTGTATTACAATCCGATTCTCTTTTTGATTATAATTTCTATCAGACATCTTCCTAGTGCTCCCCCAATTATTGGTATTATAGTTCTTGTATTTGTATTCTACGTGCTTCTTATTACCTTGCTAAGCTCCATATATTTGTTTGGTTTTTATACCTCCTTGATTTTGACTCTCTGGCTGCAGGCGAACCCTTCTTAGATAGCCTTTTCTGTGGAGCTTTTTGGTAAAGCCGATTTAAGATGGGTATTTTTTTACGAAAACAAGTTTTAGGTATTCCTCAAGTGTGTGAACGCGAGAGATATATTATACGAAAATCTGAAACAAAATAAAAGTTCAAAAGCATTAGTTATCAGGAAAATATATTTAATATATGTGTAAAATTTGTTATTTACAAAAATTTTTTAAAATGAGTGTTAATAATTTTAAGGTTTCTATCAGAATATACACGAGTAATGGAAGAACACTGAATCGATAATGCACATGACTAAAAAACCTAATTAATAAAAATTTCACCTTCCAAATTACGATGATTCATGCGTGCATGCAACGGCTCTGTTATTTTGACAGCATCAGTAACCACGGCTCCTTATATGTAATAGATGTACTGAGACTAAAGCTGCTTTCAGGACTGCCAGCAACCACTGTAAAAGAGTAATAAAAAATGCAAGAGAGCTATATGCTCAGTTCGTTAAATAGAAAGTGGATGAGCAGCGGCTTGGTTCCCACCAGTTTTAGCAAATAGCAAACAGGATCCTGAACAGAAGCGTACGTTCTATCCCAACAATCATCAATGTGGCTGAGGTAATCTCGTCTGCATCAGACAAAGGCAATCTATTTGCCAAGAACTTTGCAGCTAATTCTACCCTTTGCGACCAAGGCCGCCAACCTCCAATATTTCCTCCTGGATCACAAAACAGGTAATGTGATATACAAATATCCGTACGTGATGATGCCAAGCTAATCAAAAACCTTGATTCCAATAAAGCAACTGCCCCTGACGGTATTCCAATTATAGTACTAAAAAAACTTCAACCAGAACTAGCGCCCATATTAGATCTACAGCAGATGTGCTTACAGATATATCTAATAGGATTAGCGAATCTCTCTACGGAGGCAACCTTTCTAGGGCAATTGCTCTTGACATATCAGATGCCTTTGATAGGGTATGGCATAGAGGTTTACTTCACAAGATCTCCAGCTATGGTATAGCTGGAAATGTTTTTTTTCAATTATTAAATCCTTTCTCTGATAGGTTCATAAGAGAAGTAGTTGATGGACATAAATCAGAAGCTAACAGTATTAATGCTGGAGTCCCTCAGGGTCTATCCTGGGCCCAACTCTTTTCCTGATCTACATTAATGATCTTCCAAGTCACATCCAATTTCTCTCCGATTCTCTCTCCTCTGATCTTACGCACGTGGTACAATGGGGAAATAAGTGGCTGGTTACTTTTAATTCATCTAAAACCAAGCCTGTATCTTTACATAATCAGCGTCCTGATCCCCATCTGGCATCAATTGAAATGCACAGCTCTCGTCTTAGGGAAGCCTCATGTTTTGACAAGCTTCTGGACTTGACCTTTACACCTGATCTGAAATGGAACGCATACATCAAATCCGTTGCCAAGGCCGCTAGAAAAATGGTGGAATCCTTCTATCAATCCAGTAGATATCTCACTGCTGATGCAATTCTCTATTTATACAAGAGTCAGGTACGCCCATGGATGGAGTACTGTTGCCACATCTGGAAGGAGCTACTGGAAAGGACTTATCCTGCCTTGCCAAAATTCAAAATAGATTTCGTAGCCTCGTAGGGATGCCCTTTTTTGTTTTCTTCAACCTCTTTCTCACAGAAGAGATGTTTTGAGTTTGTCTCTGCTTCATAATTATTTCCATCGGTAGTGCTCGACCGAGCTTCTATCTAGTGACCCACTCACCAAACTTTCATAAGAAAAACTTATATAGCTGAAAAAAAAAACTATCAATAATTCCCCCCACTCTTTATCTGTGCCTAAACCTAAACGTAGATTCCATGAATAAAGCTTCTTTCTTAGAACTGCACGCCGTTTGCCTGCTTTCCAGCTGACTACAATGTTTGTCTTCAAGTCACACGTAAACAAGTTTTTGATGAGTCGTTCCACTTAAGTTAACAAATGTACAGAATTTCCATTACTATCGATTACTATATTGTCTAAATGACTACAGTACACTCTGTAACCCTTATCCTCGAGTCGCATCTGGGCCTTGACACATGGTGATTCCTATGTAAAAAAACCATAAAAGTGTGGTCATCTGATTCTAGACTGCGCTCGCTAAAGGGGAGGGTTTATGGGTGTTTTCCTTTACAAAGTAGTTACCACTGGGCGGTCGAGTTTCATATATGTTTGTATATAGCAATAATTAGTGCATCCCTTAAATATTGAATAGTGTAAAATAAAAATAAATTTAATTTAAATAAAATTTAATAATCGTGTTATATATTTATATCATCAAAACCGCAATTTATTTGCTGACAATAAGTTCTGCGCACTTCCTAATATAAACATTTCTATGATACACAACCGATAAATAAATAACGTCTTAATGAGTTGTATAGTTATGGGAAAAGAAAAAAAAAACAAAGAAAATAAGAATGAAGAATGGTTCTGTTTTTTTTTTTTTTCGTTAGGTTGCGAATTCATTTTTCGTATTATTTTGATTCTTTATACAACTATTCTCGTTTGGAGTATCATTTGCACAGCGTTTCCCTTCGATGTAAACGCCGCCCTTCTTCATGTGTTTCTTGTGTCGAAAATATTTCTGTCAGACTCAAGAATCCGAAAGAGATTTCGAACGACACCTTTTATTTAATCCTAGGGATAACAAACTTTCGTCACGTCAATCAAAAATACAATTACTTAGGACTTCAACCCAGTCATGGCTTACTGAACAAAAGCATGCTACGTTCTAAATTCCGTGCAAACTCCCAAAGTCGACAAAATACATCTGAAAAAAGTCAGAGGTTATATGGACACACAAGTTTCGTAATTAATACACAAGATGACAATAGTTACCACGTACGGCTGGGCGGTCGAGTTTCATATAGGTTTGTATTTATGTGCCAAAACCAAAACGTAGATTCCATGAACAAAGCTTCTTTCTTAGAAGTGCATGCCTGGGGAACTCTGTTCCATCTGCCTGTTTCCCACCTGACTACAACCTGGATGTCTTCAAGTCCAACATAAACAAATTCCTAATGAACCGCCCCCTTAAGTAAGACACTTTATCAAATCTCCAATACTAACGATTACTATGATACTATCCCAATGATTACTTTGTACACATTCACCCTTATCCTCGAGTGGCTTCTGGGCCTTGATAAGTGGTGAATACTATGTAAAAAAAATAGTTGTCTGAAAGATTTAGTATCTTAAGAATAATCCGTATTATGCGGATTCATCAGACGATTGTTCTCATCTTGATTGTCATTTTCACAACGTTTCGGTTGATGTAACCTACGACATTATTCTGTTGCTTCTTGTCGACCTTGGAAGTGTATTTGTCAAACTTTGGAATTTGGACAGAATTCCGAGCGGAACCTTGCCCGAAATTCTGTACAAATTGTGAAAATCACACTCAAGATGAGAGCAGTGTCTCGATGAATTTTAACAATACGCATAAGCAATCCTCATCTCAAAAGTGCAGAAACGTCATAATGAGAAGAATGTACGAATTGATTTTTCTCGCATATGTGTACCTAATTTATTGTTGATCATGTCTGAACATTTTGAATGGAAAATTGAAATAGAAATGACGAACAAAACAAATCATCTTTAAAATATAAGTAAAACAGTTAAAAAATTCCCTTAATTCAATTTAACAAAATTAATTGAAAAAAAAAAGATATAAGCTAAATGAATTTTAATATTTAAACTGATTATTGGAAGCATAAAATGATGAAGTCTTTGCTTAGTTTATATATATATATATATATATATATATATATATATATATATATATATATATATATATATATATATATATATATATATATACAGGGTGTTCCAAAAGAAACAGTGCACTGAACACAAGAAAGGATAAGAAAAGCAACAAGGCTGGTTCCAGCAAGATGGTGCAACTGCACATACGGCTCGTGTCAGTATGGCTGCAGTTGGTGATGTCTTTGGGGATCGTGTGATCTCTCGTGGTTTGTGGCCGCCTCGATCACGGATTTAACACCTCCTGACTTTTATTTGTGGGGCAAATTGAAAGGCTCAGTGTATGCAGACAATCCTCGAACTACGGATGAACTGAAGCAGAGAATAACAAGTGTTATTCAAAACATCAAACCTGATGAACTTGAGTGCGTTTTTCAAAACATGCAGCGTCGCGCTCGTTTATGTCTGCAGGTGAATGGCGCACACTTTCAACAGTTATTGTAGATCATATCTTACTGCACGAGTCAATCCTCAATCGTACTTTAGTTGATAAGGTATTGGATTTGTGAGTATTTGCAATAAATAGTATGTTTCTGTGAGTTTTGTTTCTTTGGGTTATTAGCATATTCCTACTGCACTGTTTCTTTTGGAACACCCTTTATATATATATATATATATATATATATATATATATATATATATATATATATATATATATATGTGTGTGTGTGTGTGTATTTTGGAAATGGGCAGGAAGATATTTGTCGTGAATATTCTTTTGGATTCATCGTCAGGGATAGATTAATATTACTAGTTTTTAACAATGTATTTGCTTTTTAGATTTAAAATATACACTTAATCTCTCTCTCTCTCTCTATATATATATATGTGTGTGTGTGTGTGTGTGTGTGTGTGTGTGTGTGTGTGTGTGTGTGTGTGTGATGAAAAATATGGAAATAGTATACCGACAAAATAGAGAAATAAAAAGGAACAAACCGTATTAATGTGTTCATCAATCTTTCGTTTTTATTATTTTCACGCATAGGAAGTCTCGAAATAAAGACAAAACATTGATGAACACTTAATACCGTTTGTTCCGTTTGATTTCTCTCTCTTTCTCTTTCTCTCTCTCTATATATATATATACATATATGCATACATATATATATATATATATATATATATATATATATATATATATTGAGAGAGAGATAGATAGATTGACAGATAGATAGATAGATTAATACAACTGGTTTTAATTTAACAATATATATATATATATATTTATAATAATAATAATAATAATAATATTAATAATATATATATATATATATATATATATATATATATATATATATATATATATATATATATATATATATATTACATTTTCACCCCAAACAAGGCGCATTGCAACTTTGGTGTAGGGGGCTACTATCAGGGCCCGCAACAACTGGGGCATTATGTTGGGATTTGTGCAGCAAGATGTCAGTTCACGTTACACTTCATCTTCTGCATGTCAGTACAGTTGGGACAGCAGGGACCTGGAATGAAATTCCAGAGTCCAGCGGTTCTGGGGAAGAAACTACCGGAGTAGAAACATCTTTTACATCTAGGGATCTCTACTGCCTGGCGTTTGATTTAGCTACCTTTCGGGTATGTCGAGGGTGTCTACATCGTGGGGGCACGAGTGTCTGCAGTTCGTCAGAGGATTCACCATTAAAATACTTGTAGAACAGGCAGAGGGATGCAACGTTTCGTCAATGTGACAGAGGCTGAAGCTTAGATGCCAGTTCAGGGTCTATCAGATTGGCGACTCTCTTTTGAACCTTGTCTAGGAGCGGGAGACTAGCAGCAGATGCACCAACCCAAATGTGACAGCAATACTCCATACATAGGCGAATGGAGGCCTTATTGAGATACAGTATACTTTCAGGTGTGAGTAGTTTTCTAGCACGGTAGAGAGAGCCTACCTTTTTCGCAGCTGCCCTGGCAATGTTTTTAATGTAATTGTTCCAACTCATGTTTCCTGTGAACGTTAGGCCAAGCAGTTTGAAAGATGTACTCTCAGATAGGGAGTCACTGGCCATTGCTATTGGTGGCAGAGAGTGTTTCTTGTAATTATTGAAGGAAAACAATTTAGTCTTGGCAGCACTGAATGTGACCATCAATTTTTGTACCCATTCCACTACTGATTGGAGGTCATCCTCTTGTGTTTTTGCCATTTCTTTAGATATGTGTTAATTTGTTTTCCTGTCGTGCCTGTTATAGAGTGTGGTGTCATCAGCATATATACCCATCTCAGAGGCAGTTTTGTAGGAGAGGTAATTAATAAATATTAGGAACAATAGAGGTCCAAGTATAGACCCCTGAGGCACTCCCGCATTTATATCATATTGTTTAGATGTACGACCGTTTAGGACAACCAGGATTTTTCTCTTATCTAAGAAGGATTTAATTATGTTAAGTATTCTACAAGTAACACCGTATGATTTAATTGTCCTGAGAAGACCCTCATGTCATACCCTGTCCAAAGCCTTAGATATATCTAGAGCTACCGCTCTGCCCCCCCCCACATTGTCCAGTGAATGGTATATACGTTCAGAGATTACAGTGAGGAGGTCTGCGGGTGAACGGGCTTGTCTAAATCCATATTGTTTGTCAGTCAGAAGTCTAGCATCTGTAAGGTGGCGGACTAGAGCATAGTTAATTATGGTCTCAAATATTTTGGCGAAAAGTGGGAGGAGGCTAATGGGGCGATAATTTGATGGGTCAGTTCTTTCGCCAGAATTCTTGAATACTGGTACCATAGAAGCAATTTTCCAACAGCCCGGAAAGCATGATTCATTAAGGCATTTGTTTTAGAGTTTGGAGAGAACTGGAACTACTTCAGCTGAGCACTTTTTTAATAGCACAGCTGGGATGAGATCAGGTCCACATGCTTTTGAAGTGTCAAGGTTTTTTATGATAGCATGCACCTGAGCAGCGGTGATTTTTAGATCGTCTAGCGCGGTGTCTGTCTGCATAGTAAATTCAGGTAATGGTGGTTGGAAGGGTCCAGTGTGGAGTTTGAGGCAAACCGGCTGGCAAGCATATTAGCCTTGTGGGTTGCTGAGCAAACAGCCTCGTGATTGTTGGTTAGTGGGGGAATTGTTGATTGCCCATTATTTACTACACTGTTGTCGATTTTCCAGAAGTCTCGAGTTCCTAATTTTTGTGCTTCGATGCGTTTTTTAGTGATTTCAGTAAATTCTCTCTTAGCTGTCGCTATTTCTTAACGCTATTCCTCTATGATTTTACCTGTTCATATTTGACTTTTAATTGAAATATTCTAGTATTCATGTCAATTAAAAAAAAAATAATTTCAAATTGAGGAAGCAAAAAAAAAAGTCCACAGCAACAGATTCGCTTAAAGTCAGCTTAAATCATTGCCCTTAAATCAGTTTAAAATATTCACCAACAGGCAACAAAACATCTATAATCGAAATCGTTGTTTTAGGTTATACAACGTAGCATTTAGTACATATGTCACGACTTTCCTTAGTGATCGCCAGGAGCTCATGAATCTACCCTTTCTGCTTTATCCAATCGACAAATCGACCGCACATTGAAATGTGATGAGAAAACGGTACGAAAGACTGTGCAAAAGCACCAAAACACCGGCAGTATTTGTGGTGCCCCTAAATCCGGTCGTACAATAGTTATTTCTAAAAGGGAAGACAATGCTATCAAGATCAGCAGCCTAAGAAACAGATTTGAAACCGCTCTCCAAATCCAACAACAGTGCAATCTTGTTAAAACGTGTTCTCTTTCTACTGTCAAGGACAGACTAAAGGAATTATATTTGCAATGATACGTTGTAAGATGCAAGACAATGATTTCTGTAAAGAGCAGAAAGCGCCGTCTGGACTTCGTCAGATACAATCACGACTCTTCATATTGGTCAAAAGTGCTTTTTAGCGACGAAAGCAAGTTCGATAGACTAGGCAGTGATGGTAGGCATTACGTCCGTCGGAGGAAAGACGAATAATTTAATCTTAGGTGCGCAGTTTCAACGCTGCAAGGTGGTGGAGGTTCAGTTTTGGTGTGGGGCATTATTAGTACCAATGGTCCAGGGCCTATAGTTCGCTTGAAAGGTCGAATTAATTCGATGAAGTCCATTAATATGTTGGCTGAGCATTTGTTACCCTACTTTGGTCGGAATTTGGATGATAATCCCATCTTCATGCAGGATAATGCTCCCACTCACACAGCTGGCAATGTCAATAGGTTACTCCAAGAGCATGATATTCCGTGTTTGGATTCGCCTGCAGTATCTCCAGACCTCAATCCTATCGGAAACGTATGAAATTACATGAAACACAGCTACGCAATGATAAAATATTAAATTTGGAAGAACTTTGGACATAAATTAAAGAAAAGTGGGATGCCCTTTCCCTAAAGTATTGCTGCAGTCTAATTCAAGGAATTCCGAAAAGATTGCAGGCTATAAAATTGCAGAAGGGTCATGCTACTACATATAAACTAGTTCATTGTGTTCCTGCTGTATTTGTGTTGCATTAATGTCATAAAGTTACATTTAAATAACAATTTTCCATTGTGCGGACTTTCCTTTTTCCTCCTCGATTTAAAGATATTTTTGTAAATTGACACGAGCAGTAGAATATTTCAATAAAGTCAAATATAAACAGGTAACATTATGGAAGAATAAAAGACGAATCAAATGAGGTATCAATTGATTAAACAGTTACATTACATTTAGCTTTAATTTGCAGTTTTTGAAAAAATAACAAGTGCGCACCTTCTTTTTGCCGCCTGTATATATATATATATATATATATATATATATATATATATATATATATATATATATATATATATATATATATATATATATTATTTACCATTATATATATATCGGTAAATAATTTACTTGAAATGATAATCATTTTGTGCGTACCATCGTTATGGATTAAAATCTTTTGCTTATTTTTTTTAATCCTGTAAAAGTAAAAATATGTTTTTGGATATCAGAGCATATATAGTGTCATATAATAGTTCGAAAAGATGTGAAAAATTATATTATCTCCGTTGGTAATTTGTTGCTTTCAAAAGATGTACATTATAATACTGTTTCGATCAAACATAATTTTAGCGACGCGTTAATTGCGAACGAAAGAATACGCTAATGTATACATTATGAAATATGAAAATGAAAAATTACAGAGGTCGCTTTACTTTTGGAATTTTTGCGAACTTACACACACACACACACACACACACACACACACACACACACACATATATATATATATATATATATATATATATATATATATATATATATATATATATATATATATATATATATATACAAGCAAAAGTACCCGCCGTGTACTGGGTGCAAAACAGCCTACAGAAAATGGACTCTGATTTATGAAAGTATGATAGTTTATGAAAAGGAACGGTTGTAAAGAGATAGCTTCTAATTTGGGGGTATCAAAACCAAAGCAAAATATGATGAAAGTAAAAATAAAATAGATAAACCCAAAATTTATTATGCCATACCTGTCCACACGGAAACACTTATCACAATATTTTGTGGATCTATATTAAAAAAAAACTTGTTAAACTTTGTGACATATTTCCATTCTATGGAAATCAGGTGCGAATGAACTCCACTTACTTTTATTATACCATATTTCTTCACTCTGAAACATAATTATCAAAGTATACTTACGCAGATAGATATTAAAAATCTTTATTAAAGTTTGTGCCTATTTCCATTCTATGGAGGCCAAGCGCGAACGCAGACCCCACAATTTTATTATACCATCCCTATTTAAGTTAAAACATACTTATCAAACTATTATTATGTACATGTATATCAAAAACACTTGTAAACGGTTTTTTTTTTAAATTTTAGATTTTTGTATTTTTGTACTTTGTGGGTCAGGCGCGAATGTAGACCCCACAATTTTAATGAACCACTATCTGCCAGATCAAACCTACCCATTCCTGTGTCTCGATACCTCTTCTATCATTATATGTAATTCGTTCTTTAAAATAGTCAACCATATAGGAGCCTATTCGTGACCACACACACACACACACACACACACACACACACACACACAGGGATTCAGCTTTATATATATATATATATATAGGTGTATGTGTGTGTATGTGTGTGTGTGTGTTGCAGCGAAACAGTGCTGTATTGGGATTACTATTGACATTTTGTTTTGGTATGAATGTTTTTCAATTACATTTTATTCTATGGGTATATAGACATTATTTTGTTTAGAAGCTCAAAGTTTTTCAAATATAGCAACAGAGCATCTATAAAAGAATAAGAGCATATTTACATTCCAAGACAGTAAAGCATACCTGACATTATGATTCTTCTAGAATGAAAGATTATAGAAGACTCAACACCGTGTTTT
>NC_136494.1:25019889-25109889 GCF_053919585.1 Euprymna scolopes
CGTCTGTAAATACCTTAGTCCATCCATTCATTAAAATAGCTCTAGTATATCTATGCCTATCGAGCTTGTTATATATCTACATTACAACGAGCACTGTTTTCTTTTAATTGTATTAATGCATTTACTAATACATTAAAATAAACTCCACTCTTTAGATTGTTGGTCTAATTCCTTGAACATATATATATCCATCGCCACAGGACCACTTTTATAGACAAATGCCAGAGGAATTATTTATACACAGATGATGTTACAGTTTTAGCTTTGTACGACAGCTGTCTCTCTCTCTCTCTCTCTCTTTCTCTTGGTTAAAAATGTTGAGATCCAGCAACAAGCAAGAGCAAGATAGCCAGCAACGAGTTAAACTGCAGACCAGCTTAATGCGTTTTTTTTTTTAATCAGAGATTTGCTTCTCCCAGAAAGGTTGCCTCCACCACGGCTTACATGATTCCTCTCCACTCGAACACACACATACATACACAAAAACACACGGTGCTAGTTGGCCGGTGACCCCGAAAAATGGTTCATTCGCCCTTGGGAAGGTCTTGTTTTTAATCCTTCAGGGAGACTAGCCACCCTCTCTACCAAACAAGTGGGGGTACCAGTTTAGTCGACGGTGACCCGACCATGAGGCAGGTAGTACTGGGTTACATGGTACCAGTAGCATATGACATGATCTGATATAATATATATATATATGTATATATATATATATATATATATATATAGTGAATGAATTGCATATTTCAAAGTTCATGATGTTGACCATCTTACAATTTATTCTTTTTACTCAGTTGATATTTACAATTCTTGACAGTATCTGTTTCGTAGCACAACATCAATCACCTAATAATTTTATCCATTAGTGAATGTATTTTGCCCTTAACTTATAACAAGAAATAGCAACTACCCATCAATCAAAAAGAAATAAAACAACCAATCCATCAAAAGGAAATAAAGTGCGTTTTGACATGATTAAAATCCGAATATTTGAAGAGAAGCTGTAAATACCTAATAATATGTTTACATTAAAATTTGCACTTTTGTCATTCATTCACTATATTGTTCTGTAATTACATTCAGCTTTTTTAGTAAGGATTGGTATATATCATAAGGAAATAAAGTATATTTCCACACACACACACACACACACACACACACAGTCGCAAACCTGATAGGCCCTGAACTGGCATTTAAGCTTCAGCCTCTGTCCCATCGACGAAATGTTGCATCCCTCTGCCTTTTCTACAAGTATTTTAGTGGTGAATGCTCTGACGAACTGCAATCACTTGTGCCCCCACGACGTGAGCACCCTCGACAAACCCGACAGGCTGCTAAATCCCACCCCCACACTGTAGAGATCCCTAGATGTAAAAGATATTTTTACTCCAATAGTTTCTTCCCCAGAACCGCTAGACTCTGGAATTCCATTCCAGGTCCCTGCTTCCCCAACAGTACTGACGTGCAGAAGTTCAAGTGTAACGTGAACCGACACCTTGCTGCCCAAATCCCTACATAGTACCCCAGTAGTGTTGCCCCTGATAGTAGCCCCCTACACCAAAGTGGCAATTTGCTTTGTTTGGGGTGAAAATGTAATTTAAAAAAAAAAAAAAAACTACCAGTCCGATTGCTTTGACTTTTCGGTATAGCATTTTAATCGTATCCAAACGTGTTTTTATCTATTTTATTATAACGTTATATATAATTTTTCTTTAAGAAATAAGGTGTTTTTTTTTGTTTGTTTTTTTTTGGGGGGGGAGGGACGATATTGTCATTCTTTTATATGGGGAAATAGCACCACCGGTGATTCACCAGTCACGTGACATCGATAAAACATTAAACTTTCACAACATTTGTTTAAGCTCTATTATGAATATATACACACTTTCACAAATAATAAATAAATAATAATAAAGGCCATCAAAATATTAATAAACTGTTTTTTAAATTATGTTTATTTAGTTTTATAAAGGTATCGTTAAAAATTCACCACTTTTTAAAAAAAATATATATGTTAAAAAAACATTAAACAGATCTGACAGAAAAATTGTAAAAAATTTAATCGATAAAAACTTTTTCTTATATATTTTTGTCCTTTTTTTTTTTTTTGAAATTTTTATATCCACCGAGAGAAAATGCAAAAAAAAATATTAATATTAAATTACCTCTAGAGAGTACACAGTTTCAAATAAAGTTTTCTGGTAAATCTATTCCCTATGTTTTGAAACTACTCGACGGATGCACGAACCCGATTTATTTAAGAGTCTGTTTGATTGTTTATCATTGTTTGATGACAATTTTACTAATTGTAGTTAATTCCTATTTTAGTCATCTAAATTATTTAGAGTAAAATCAGTTTGGGAATTCATATCCAATAATAATTATAATGTTTTTATTATAAAAAAAAGTTCATTAAAACACTAAGTTTAAAGACGTTTCTTCGTGAAACCACCATAACTATATCTATATCAACTTATATTGTACTATTAACTGAGCGACCCGTAAAAATCTTTAAATATTGAGTTTTTGACATTAAAAAAAAAATCTTGCAAAATCTGGTAAATGAGTGTCTCATCAAAAATAATCTGCTGAAAATATTGAAAAAAAAAAAAGAAATAACCTCTGACAGCTATGCGAGCAATAATTTGGTTTCGTGTTTCTATTGAGTGTTTCCAATAAGGGGGATCGAGTTACTAGAATCTTGCATTAGAAATTGAACACCAGTTTAAAATCTAAAAATATTGAATTCTTTGCATTTTTCTTTAATTTTTCTAGTTTGTAATCGCCAATAATGCGCCAAAAAATTTAAAAATGGTACTCCTGCAGAATTTGACCCGTGGCCTCGGGATCCGTCAATTATCGCTCGGGCTCGACCGGTAATCATTGAAGTAAGCCGAGCGTTGTTCAGATGGTGGAGCACTAAATCGACATTTATTTTGTTCCTTTTTTTTAAGAAAATATGAAATTTTTTAATAATGTTGGGGTGTTGAGGTAATTTTTCTGTTTATTTGAAATATATGTTGAGAAAACATAATTTGTAAATTTTCTTAAGATTTTATATTCTGTACTTTCACCTAACAATTTGCAGTTTTCATAAAAAGCATTTATCTTTCATTATTAAAAAACAACACAAGAAAATTTGACTGTCAATTTTCTTTAAAAAGAAATAAAACGCAAGTTTTCTCGAGCAAATGTTATTTAGCAATTTACAGGAAAAAATTCATCTTTTCTTGGAGGAAACTTTTGTTGATAAAAAAATGCAAAAAGATTAATAAAATAAATAAACAATAAAAAATGTTAATTTCATTAGGAAAATAAATAAATATACGTCCAGTAAATGTACAGTAGGTTTCTGTTATTTTTTTTATTTATTGTATTTCTATTTTGCCAGTTTGTTATTTTGAATTTCGCTTTCGTCTGTTATTTCAATCACATTAATCCGGTGACTGTCGATCAAACCCGAACCCTAATTGATGGAAAATACCGAGGATCCGGGTAAAGTTCTGCAAAAGTACCTAAAAATATGAAGTGTTAGTTGTACAGATCGGGCGATAAAAAAGGTTCTTCTTCGTTATTGTAGCGAAATCTGACAGCTGAAACTTGATTTAATTTTAAAAAAAAAACGATAATTACTTACATTATTGTCAATTTCAGCAGTAAACACTGTTATCTACCTAATGGTCATGTCACAATTATTTAAGTCTTCTATGATTCGTTTCGGCTATAGTTGTTTTGTCATGCAATATGTGACGTAAACAGAAAGGAAATAGCATAAATTTCCACTTTCTTCAAAAACTATTTTTTTTTATATTTAATTACTACTTTGCATTTTTTTTCCCCTAAGGTTTTGATATTTTGTAATATTACGGCACGGCAATTCAGGAGATATTTAAAATCAATATTTCGTTTTTTGAATTTCTCTACAATAACGAAAACGCATCAAAATATTTACGAATATCATATTTGAAATCAATATTATTCTCTAATAAAATGTGAGAAAATAAAGAATATTTACTTGAATAAGAAAACAACAGTTTGCCAAGGTATTTCCTTTTCTTTAAAAATTATTTGCAACATTTTTACATTTTATTCTTCTTTCTTTGTGCGCAGTCAGCACCAACCCTGTTCAGGGTTTAACCGGCTTCTTCCGAAGGAGGAAGTTTCATGGGAGTATAACATTCACAAGAGGCCCCCAGTTGCATGCATATTCTTCTTTCTTTCCTTCATTCTGAATAATTATCGATATCTCACTTCTTTTATCTGTATATTCTTAAACAGTTTTATTTTTAATTTTTCCATCGACTTATTTTTGATAAAAAACTATACGTTAATACATTTTTTTTTAATTTACGAGATTGTCCAGTGCGTGTTTATATGTATGCCGATAGGAAAATTAAACCCTTATGTTTTCCCCTCCGTCAACCACAGGAAAAACGGACTGTGAATGTGCATTGAATAATTTAAACGGATATGCCATTTTAATTTAAGATATTGCACTTCACAATTAGCATGGCGTTGGCAACAGTAATTAACAAGGCCCAGGAACAATTTTTACAATTGTTTGACTTACATTTACACCCTGATTTATTTGATTCTAACATTGACAAGTATATGTTGCGTTTTCTAAAGTCGGCAATTCACACAATCTCTGCACCTGTAAAGAGAAAAAATATTGTGTATTTAAAAGTATTGAGAACATAAACACAAAATTTTTGTCTTTTTTTTGTTGTTTGCATTTTATTTAAATAAAAAAACTGAGCGACAGCAGCAACGCATGCCACCGTAGAGCTAACACACACGCACACACGCCACACATAAAAAACCCACACACACGCACACACACACACACACACATATATATATATATATATAAATTACCTGTATAATAAAGTTTTGAATGAAATTATGTGGAATTATACCAAAAAATATCAATAATTTTTCCTTAATCTATCGATGTTCTATAACTAGCTCATCTCATCGAAGAAAATGTTAATAGCAAAGTAGATGTGAGTAAAATGTGCTTATAAGCACAGGAATAGAAAATTAAAATAAATGTTATGGTGTAAAAAAGGATGCTCGAAGTTGAAGGAATAAAGAGTACACGAGGAACATACAAATTATAAATATTGATACTAATATTAATTAAGACTTTACAGTATTATACAATATATGTAGCCCTAAAACATTCCAATATTTCATTTAAATTATGTATATATATATATATATATATATATATATATATATATATATATATATATATATAACTACTTAATTTACACACGTAAAATTAATATACGAAAGTATAGATTTATGCGTAAACTTTAAGTATTTACTTCAAAAGTTCTCAATACGTAGATAGAGCTAGTTAGTAAGTTATAAAATATATATGTCGATTAAGCTACACTGAATATTCCGCGTTTTATCCACTCTAGGAGTCTTCAGGCTTATGCGCACATTTTGTGGTTGTTTGTCGTTTTTATATGCGCATCTTCTATTCAGATTTTAGTTAGCCAATCAGCTTTCTAGTCCGATAAGTGCATACTCATTTGCTGATAGAAAGGGCGCGGTGGATACTAGAAAGCTGATTGGCTAACTAAAATGTCAATAGAAGATGTGCATATAAAAACGACAAACAACCACAAAATTCGCGCATAAGCCTGAAGAGTCCAGAGTGGATGAAACGCGGAATATGCAGTGTAGCTTAATCGCCATATATATTTTATATATATATAAACATATATATATATATATATATATATATATATATATATATACTAGTATGTAAAAGAAAATTTTCTGTGCATGGGTGTGGGTGGGTGAAAGAAAGAATGCTCCCTATAGACTCGATAATCACTTGGTTGACATTTATGAAATTTCACACGAAGGTATTTTTGTGCTTGGTAGTTTCTTAGATAGATTTTCCATCGGAATGTCTTCGGTAAATAGTGATAATTCAATCTAATAATGAACAGGCAATTTTGACCAAAATCATAACTTAAATAGTCTAACATAAAAGTGCATTTTAAAAGTTTTATTACCACAAGCGGAAAGGCCCGATATATCAAATCAACAGTAGGCTTTTTACTATGACAGCGGCGTATTTGAAATGAATGTTTCCGTTTAAAATACGATGCTCAGCTGTCTGCCTCATCTCTGACTTACTCTGCCTCTGACTCTGACTCGACGTAACTTAATGTTTGTAATCTATCTTTCCTTGTGATGTGAAAACGTGCTCAGACGCGGGAATATTCTTTTACATATTACATATGTCTCCACACACTTTCGGCCACACAAAGAATAATCCTAAACTTAATTGTTCATTCTTCTAACTCTGACATAATTAATATAGTTAGTTATTTCTAAAGACAATAGAAAATTACTCCGCATTCCTAGGATTGCAATATGTATTTTTTTTATAATTTCTGATAACTAGGTTGGGTTCTAGATTTTCCATTTATAAATCTTATTTACTTTGTTTCTCTTTCATATGCAACACCATAAGGAAACGAAATAAAAACAAATAAGGAATCAATTAAAATACATGTTTAAAAGAGTGTTCAAATTACCTTGATCTTTTGCAGATGAATGCAAGTTTTATTCTCTTTTTAAATAAATAAAAAACAGGAGTTTTAATATAAATATCATTACACAAAAACAGATTTATAAGAGTATATTATACATGTATATATATATATATATATATAATTATGTATATATATATATATGTATATATATATATATATATATATATATATATATATAACATGTATGTTTTGAATCATTTGGTGTGGTTGAGTCTTCTTATTGTTATGTTTCGGCAGATGTGTGTGTTGAGGTTCGACTTTCAGGCGTGTATGATAGGTATATTGTAAACTGAAGAAATTCATCAAACGTTTGAAATTAATTCATTTGTTTAAAATATGTAACTTATTTTAATTTAAGAATTATGCTCTCTTTCTGTGCCCGTCCCAGTTATTACAAAAATGCATTCAGTTAAAAATTAACAATCCGGACCTTTCGAGAGTGTAATGTGAAAATTAATTTACCATGACTGTAAGTTTTCCTCGGAATTATAGTCCATATCACGGCTTCATCTATGGGTTATATAAAGGACATCGTTTACAGAATATTTGCTTTGAAGTTAAACACCGACAAAACTTGTTAATATCCAAATTGTTCTGTATACTTATGAATTTAAGTTTTTTGTCGGACTGACATTGATATTAAAAGGCTACCTTTTCAATTTAAAAATTATAAAGAAGAAATTTATAATCAATCAGTGAATTTTAACTAATTTGCGTATTCTTTTAAAAAAGGCGCATTAATTAATTATTCATTCATGTTTCTGGTTCTTAATTCGATAATTTGTTTTATATTAATAATACGCTGAATTTGTGTATGTTTTCTACATTCTGCATAATTGCGTATGATTGAGGATGAAAACATATTTGCACCCATACATATTTTATATACATCTTTATCTATCTATCTATCTATCTATCTATCTATCTACCTATCTATCTATATCTATCTATCTATCTCTATCTATCTATCCATATATATATTTTTTTTTAGGGGATTAGACACAGATCTAGAGATAGACTGACTGAAATTGAAACAGATTTTATAATGAAGATAAAAAAAGGAATGTCTGCCTTACTCACGACTAAAATGCTAGTTTTGTTTTGGTCTCTTTAACTGCTTCACCCCTCCCCCATTTTTTTACTGTAGAGGAGACTTTGTTTTTAAAGAACAAAACTTTTGTCAAATTTTCAAAACATAGTATATATATATATATATATATAAAAATGCGAGTAATTTACCCATATGGGTTGAATAGTAAAGTTAAAAAAAATAACATACAAGATTCTGAAATTATAGGTAGATTATATCCAGCTTTGCCTCGCTACGGTATTAGAGATAGAACTCATGTTAATAGAAATAATAGAAAATCAGTTATTTCATGTGAGGATTTTTTTAGTAAAATTAAAGATATAATTATTAATAAAATTTATGAGTCGTTCAATTATATAAGAAAATTGCTTAATCAAACAAAAAAGAAAGTTTTGAAGGAAATAGCATCTAAAATATTATTACAACCTGATACGATATATAAGAAGGACTATTTCATTCAATGGTATGAATATATTCTAGATATAATTGACACTAAATTATATAAGCCACCAGTGAACGATATAAAAAAGAAACCTAAAAATGTTTGTGTAGTTTTGTATGAAAATAAAGGTTTAGATGATGTAAATTTACCTAAAATATTTAATAAACAAAAAAATATTCAATTACTACCAAATGAGTTCCAGAAAAAAGATCAAAAACCAATAGTTACATATAAACTAGGGCCAACAATACGCAATAAGATTTTTAATTATAAGAAAACGGTAGAACATATAAATATAAAAGATAATAATATAAATATTCCAGAATGTGAATGTAATTCCTCTCCGTTCTGTAATAATGAGATAAAACATGTAATTACAGGAGATTTAAATATAGTAAATAATTCGAAATTAAGAAAACTACTTTGTAAGGGTCCAAATTATAGAGAACCTAAATGCCTAAATTACACTAAATGCGTTAAAGAAGTTACTAAAGCACTAGAAGGTTTTATTATGTCTATGGTAAAGAAATATAAATTAGCACAGTCTATGTTTGATGCATGGAAAAATAGTATAATTGAATGCGTAAATAAAAAGGTTAAACATATAAAACAATTTAAACGCCCTAGAAAAACCAATCCTCTTTTAAAAAATTCAGAAATACGGGAGGAACTTAAAATACTTCAAGAAAAGTTCGTAATAGTTCCGATTGATAAAGCGGCAAACAATATAGCCTTTATATGTAAAAAATATTATATACAACGGTTATTGATAGAAGTAGGACTTATAGGAAACAATTCGGATACTTATAAAGTAAGTAATAGTAATTTAGATACTATTATTTTGAATAATAGTATTATTAATGAAAAAGTAGGATTAAAGTTAGAAGATAAACACAAAAATCTTCCATGTATGTATTGGATACCTAAAATGCATAAAAATCCAGTTGGGGCTAGATTTATTGTAGGTTCAAAGACGTGCATCACTAAACCTCTAAGTAAAGCTATATCTAAAATATTTAAATTAATTATAAATCAAATAAATAATTTTCACCTGAAAAGTAAATTCTATAGTAATATAAATCTATTTTGGGTAGTAAATAATTCCAAACCAGTGAAAGAAAAATTAGATAAAATAAATTCCAGAATAAAAGCAAAATCTATAGCTACTTATGATTTTAGTACGCTATATACTAAAATTCCGCACGAAAAACTTATAAAAGAATTAAATGATACTGTAGATTTGGCTTTTCAAGGTGGAAAAGGTAAATATATAGACTTTTCAAACTCTAATGCTTTCTGGTGTAAAAATAAAAATAGCAAAACTAGTATTTCTAAAGGTATTTTAAAAATGCTTGTAAGTCATCTTATTAAAGAATGCTATTTTCAAATAGGAAATAAAATATTACTCCAAACGATAGGTATCCCAATGGGATTGGATCCGGCACCATTTTGGGCAAATTTGTATTTACATAGACTCGAGTATATATATATATGTCATCATTATTAAAAACAGATATATCTAAAACATATAACTTTCATGGGTGTAGGAGATTTATAGATGACCTTATATGCATAAACGATAATGATGAATTCGAAAAAAATAAACATCTTATATATCCAAACGAACTAAAATTAAATTGTGAACATAGAGGACAACAGGCTACATTTCTGGATTTAGATATAAAAATTGAGGATGGAATTTTTCTTTATAAAATATTTGATAAAAGAAACGCTTTCCCCTTTAAAATAGTACGTATGCCCCATAAGGATAGCACCTGCCCCGTTTTTGTGTTTTATGGAACCATTATGTCAGAGTTTTTGAGAATAGCTCGCGTTACTCTAAAATTAACAGATTTTATACCACCAGTTTCTAGCTTAGTAATAAGGATGATAAAACAAGGTGGAGATAAAAATAAAATATTTAAACAGTTAAATAAAGCATTTGTTCGTTATCCTGATGCTTTTGAATCGTTTAAGATAAACCAGATTATATTGATAAAGGAAATCCAAAACTATATTAGCAATGTATAAATGTATTTATAATTACATATAATAAATTTATATAGTTAAAAAAAAAAAAAAAAAAAAAAAAAAAAAAAAAAATGTATATATGTAAAAATAAAATATTTTTAACCTTTATATATTTAATTTTAAATAAATAAGAATGTAAATATACAAACTACTAACTATAGTGGGGGTGATAAGTAGTTAAATGGATTAATCCAAATCTTATAAATACAAGACTGATAAATTAAAAAATTAAAAAATGTATCCATTTTAAATGTGGAAATTGATGAAT
Organism: Euprymna scolopes; assembly: GCF_053919585.1. Classification (NCBI taxonomy): domain Eukaryota; kingdom Metazoa; phylum Mollusca; class Cephalopoda; order Sepiida; family Sepiolidae; genus Euprymna; species Euprymna scolopes. Next base: position 25,030,305 of record NC_136494.1, read on the forward strand.
CGCACAGGTAAGAAATTCATTTTTATACTATGAAAAGGTTAGTAATTACAATTAAGAATAGGAAATTGGGAAAAAAAATTTTTGTTACTTGTCTTCTTCCTAAGATTAAGGGTGGTGGTGTTTGATCAACACTGCTGGGGAGCCATGATGTACTACACTGTTTTGTTTTTAAATCCCCGAAACAGTGTTTCATGGTAAACAACTGATGATCCCTTAAAAAATATAAAAATTGGTATTATAGTAAATTTGAGAGTTGATGCAGTGATTGCAGGTGATTAAATGACTTACTGACTAGATGTTTTTTTTTTTTTTTTAATGAATGATAAAAAATAATTTTTTGTGTGGTTTCAAATGTTAAAAACTTCAAAGACTATATATTGAGTATTTGAATATGTATGGCTAGGTTTCCTTCCTCTTATTTGGATACTTTTCTGGTACCAAAGGTACTAAAGTTTTTTTTTCTGATAAAATACAAAAATAATTATCAAATAACTTTTTAAATATGGTCACTAAAATTAGATTGCAAGCTAGGTCTGGGCAGTCCTCAGAACTAGTGAGTTCCCCTAGGGCTTACCACCCAAGGAGGTCGGAGATGTCTCGACAGGGTCAAGCCGTTGTCATTAGTAATATAGAAGTAGGAACTCCTTCTTTCGAAGTGGCAAATGGGACTTGTTCGACCGAAAATAATTTTAAGGTTGCTCCTTGTGGAGCACCCTTATGTAAAACTTGTAATATTCTCATAACATCTAAAGAATATAAGTCAAATGTGACTAATAAAATTTACTATGTTGTAAATCATTCTAAAGAAGATTTGTCATGTAAGTCCCAAAATTTGGTCTACCTGTTGTCCTGTAAAAACTGTAATTTACAATACGTAGGAGAAACTGTAATGCCTCTAAATAAACGCATGAATTTGCATAGGACTAGCACTAAGGGATGTATTCATGTTGTTAAACATTTTAAAGAAACCTGTAGTCAGTCGTCTTTTTCCGTGCAAATAATTGAAAAATTTAAATGTAATGGATATAATAGTCTAGGTAATGTAGATAACGATATCCTAAGGATGCGTCAGGATAAGGAAGACGATATAATTAAAAAAATGCGAGTAATTTACCCATATGGGTTGAATAGTAAAGTTAAAAAAAATAACATACAAGATTCTGAAATTATAGGTAGATTATATCCAGCTTTGCCTCGCTACGGTATTAGAGATAGAACTCATGTTAATAGAAATAATAGAAAATCAGTTATTTCATGTGAGGATTTTTTTAGTAAAATTAAAGATATAATTATTAATAAAATTTATGAGTCGTTCAATTATATAAGAAAATTGCTTAATCAAACAAAAAAGAAAGTTTTGAAGGAAATAGCATCTAAAATATTATTACAACCTGATACGATATATAAGAAGGACTATTTCATTCAATGGTATGAATATATTCTAGATATAATTGACACTAAATTATATAAGCCACCAGTGAACGATATAAAAAAGAAACCTAAAAATGTTTGTGTAGTTTTGTATGAAAATAAAGGTTTAGATGATGTAAATTTACCTAAAATATTTAATAAACAAAAAAATATTCAATTACTACCAAATGAGTTCCAGAAAAAAGATCAAAAACCAATAGTTACATATAAACTAGGGCCAACAATACGCAATAAGATTTTTAATTATAAGAAAACGGTAGAACATATAAATATAAAAGATAATAATATAAATATTCCAGAATGTGAATGTAATTCCTCTCCGTTCTGTAATAATGAGATAAAACATGTAATTACAGGAGATTTAAATATAGTAAATAATTCGAAATTAAGAAAACTACTTTGTAAGGGTCCAAATTATAGAGAACCTAAATGCCTAAATTACACTAAATGCGTTAAAGAAGTTACTAAAGCACTAGAAGGTTTTATTATGTCTATGGTAAAGAAATATAAATTAGCACAGTCTATGTTTGATGCATGGAAAAATAGTATAATTGAATGCGTAAATAAAAAGGTTAAACATATAAAACAATTTAAACGCCCTAGAAAAACCAATCCTCTTTTAAAAAATTCAGAAATACGGGAGGAACATAAAATACTTCAAGAAAAGTTCGTAATAGTTCCGATTGATAAAGCGGCAAACAATATAGCCTTTATATGTAAAAAATATTATATACAACGGTTATTGATAGAAGTAGGACTTATAGGAAACAATTCGGATACTTATAAAGTAAGTAATAGTAATTTAGATACTATTATTTTGAATAATAGTATTATTAATGAAAAAGTAGGATTAAAGTTAGAAGATAAACACAAAAATCTTCCATGTATGTATTGGATACCTAAAATGCATAAAAATCCAGTTGGGGCTAGATTTATTGTAGGTTCAAAGACGTGCATCACTAAACCTCTAAGTAAAGCTATATCTAAAATATTTAAATTAATTATAAATCAAATAAATAATTTTCACCTGAAAAGTAAATTCTATAGTAATATAAATCTATTTTGGGTAGTAAATAATTCCAAACCAGTGAAAGAAAAATTAGATAAAATAAATTCCAGAATAAAAGCAAAATCTATAGCTACTTATGATTTTAGTACGCTATATACTAAAATTCCGCACGAAAAACTTATAAAAGAATTAAATGATACTGTAGATTTGGCTTTTCAAGGTGGAAAAGGTAAATATATAGACTTTTCAAACTCTAATGCTTTCTGGTGTAAAAATAAAAATAGCAAAACTAGTATTTCTAAAGGTATTTTAAAAATGCTTGTAAGTCATCTTATTAAAGAATGCTATTTTCAAATAGGAAATAAAATATTACTCCAAACGATAGGTATCCCAATGGGATTGGATCCGGCACCATTTTGGGCAAATTTGTATTTACATAGACTCGAGTATATATATATGTCATCATTATTAAAAACAGATATATCTAAAACATATAACTTTCATGGGTGTAGGAGATTTATAGATGACCTTATATGCATAAACGATAATGATGAATTCGAAAAAAATAAACATCTTATATATCCAAACGAACTAAAATTAAATTGTGAACATAGAGGACAACAGGCTACATTTCTGGATTTAGATATAAAAATTGAGGATGGAATTTTTCTTTATAAAATATTTGATAAAAGAAACGCTTTCCCCTTTAAAATAGTACGTATGCCCCATAAGGATAGCACCTGCCCCGTTTTTGTGTTTTATGGAACCATTATGTCAGAGTTTTTGAGAATAGCTCGCGTTACTCTAAAATTAACAGATTTTATACCACCAGTTTCTATCTTAGTAATAAGGATGATAAAACAAGGTGGAGATAAAAATAAAATATTTAAACAGTTAAATAAAGCATTTGTTCGTTATCCTGATGCTTTTGAATCGTTTAAGATAAACCAGATTATATTGATAAAGGAAATCCAAAACTATATTAGCAATGTATAAATGTATTTATAATTACATATAATAAATTTATATAGTTAAAAAAAAAAAAAAAAAAAAAAAAAAAAAAAATGTATATATGTAAAAATAAAATATTTTTAACCTTTATATATTTAATTTTAAATAAATAAGAATGTAAATATACAAACTACTAACTATAGTGGGGGTGATAAGTAGTTAAATGGATTAATCCAAATCTTATAAATACAAGACTGATAAATTAAAAAATTAAAAAATGTATCCATTTTAAATGTGGAAATTGATGAATCGCACAGGTAAGAAATTCATTTTTATACTATGAAAAGGTTAGTAATTACAATTAAGAATAGGAAATTGGGAAAAAAAATTTTTGTTACTTGTCTTCTTCCTAAGATTAAGGGTGGTGGTGTTTGATCAACACTGCTGGGGAGCCATGATGTACTACACTGTTTTGTTTTTAAATCCCCGAAACAGTGTTTCATGGTAAACAACTGATGATCCCTTAAAAAATATAAAAATTGGTATTATAGTAAATTTGAGAGTTGATGCAGTGATTGCAGGTGATTAAATGACTTACTGACTAGATGTTTTTTTTTTTTTTTTTTTTTTTTAATGAATGATAAAAAATAATTTTTTGTGTGGTTTCAAATGTTAAAAACTTCAAAGACTATATATATATATATATATATACTATGTTTTGAAAATATATATGTCAATTAGGCTACACAGAATATTCCGTGTTTCATTCTTCTGAGAATTCGTAAGGCTTATGCGAAAAATTATGGTTAATGCGCGTTTATATATACACTCATGCTATTGCATTTTCTAGTTAGCCAATCAGCTTCCTAGTTTCGCCCATGCTAATCAGCCAATGGATGGGCACTTAAAAGACAAAAGCAGAGTTGTTCTCCGGTTCACCCCTTCTCTTTGCATATTTTATGGGAAGTAAACACTGAAAATTTACGCATACAATTATATCTTCGGATATTAATTTATGTGATTAAATGAAGTAGCCAGACACCCACCCACGCATATATATATATATATATATATATATATATATATATATATATATATATATATATATATAAAAGTGAACGTGTGTGTGTGTCTGTCTGTCTGTGTACATTTCCCTACGCAATAACTCTGTCAATTTTTAGTCTACAGACTCGAAATTTGAAATACCGGGTACTGAGATTTGTGAACATCGATGTGACGGGTGTCAGCCAGAAATTTGGCTGTTAAGGGGTCAAATTTCAACGATTTGATCTTTAAGAACTCTACCAAACTCCTCCGACAATTTTGGGTCTAGACACTTGAAATTTTAGATATAGGTTCCTTGAACCTGGATCTAACTTAATAAAGTGATTTGAGCCCGAAACTATAAATTTTATGGGGTCATAATAGGGGTCAAAGTTTTTAAAAAAATTGACCTCTGCGGTCTCTTCCAAATTACTCAGACAATTTCTGTTCTAAATATTTGAAATTTTATATAAAGGGTATTCAGAGATAGCGCAAGCTTTTTCATCAGTTTGGGTCGAACATTTTTTGTTACCAATATATAAATGTATGTATGTATGTCTGTTTGCATGTCTGCCTTAAACTTTCAATAGAGGCAACGGATTTTACCAAGATCAGTATCGTTTTTAAGTTCGACCTTTCATACGACAAATTTCGAAAAATTGGCTAAAAACATTAATATCTTCCCCTTCAACTAGGCACTTTTCTACAGGGTGGAGGGTCACTTTTTTCACCGATATTTTTTAAAGTTATCCTCTCCTTTATATTGTCTAGCCTTACTTTTAAAAAATGTCGCTTCCGGTTTGGCGGTGGTCATAACAGCATAAACTTTAGGTTTTACCCCGTTCTTTTCGTCCTTTGCGGTACGGGTTCGAGCCTGCCTTCCTACTACCACTATTTTTTTTTTGCTAAACATACACATCCAAACACCCGGGCAACGCCGGGTTGAAATGCTAGTATATATATATATATATATATATATATATATATATATATATATATATATATATATATATATATATATATGCTAATCTTTCTTTTAACCGCAGCGTGTATAATTTAGTTCTTAATGTTGGATATCATTACTCAATAATGTTAATATATATCGTAGATCTACGCCGCCACGTAGAGATTCGTTCAACTAGTATAAATTTCCAGGGCATATCACTTAAGGAAATGTTCAGTCCCGCACGTCGGCGAACAAGATCTATTTAAGCACCCAGCGAATCCGAAATTGAGAGTCAGAGGTTTACTCTCAAGACGAAACAAGCTAGCGCACTTGCTTGATAATGTAAGATCTTGGACCCCATGTTCATTCGATTCAAATGTTTAACGGCGTTTTAGTAGTGAATGTCTGCAAATCGAAGCGACATGTGTCCAAATGTAGAGACAAAACTGAAATTCCTCAAGACTTAAATCTGCCGAAAAACTCTTAGTTTGAACCTAGTTTAATGTAAGTTATAGGCGATAAGGAACAATTCACATCTTTCCCTTGTTTTTTTTTTTTTTTTTTAAAGAAAATCTTTATCAATGATAGCCTTTAAATAAGAAGCCCGTTTTAGCTTTCGTGGAAGTTCATTGGTCTCGAGCTAAAAGAAGAGTAAAACCACTGGACGGTTCGGCGATGTAAATCACCGCCAACGGACAGGAAGTGGAAGGACTGAAATAAATAAACAAACTGAGGGGAATGGATTGAAGAAAGATGTTTATTTCATACGTGTGCAACCCAGCAAGTCCAAATCAAGAGTGTTGAACATTGTACTTCATCACATATATACGCTCCGAATGATCATGTTTTAATCACGTTCAAAACTTAGTAAGCTTGTGTACAGTCCGTCCAAACGGGTAAGGGAGATAACCTTTAATAACCTTTTCTTGCAACCTCTTCTTCACAGAAGAGACGTTGCGAGCTTGTCTCTGCTATATCGTTATTTTCATGGGAAGTGCTCCTCTAAGTTCCAATCTTTAGCCCCATCTTGCATGTTTCATAAAAACACTTGACTAGCTACAACCACTATCAACAATTTCCCCCACTCTCTATCTGTGTCTAGATCTAAACGCAAATTCCATGAACGAAGCTTCCTTTTTTAAAACTGCCCGCCTTTAGAAAACTGTTCCACTGGCCTGCTTCCCGGCTGACTATAATATGGTGGCATACATCCAATGTAAACAAGTACTTGTTGAGCCGCCCCCTTAAATAATCAAATACAACCCAATATACGTCATTGACGATCACGAAGTAGTACCTTAGATTTATTAACTCATCATTAAATTATCTAGTGGCCTTCGAGCCTTGATAAATGGTGATTTCCTTGTAAAACAAAAAAGAAATACAAAAATATAGCGGCAATGGCATGAACGAGAACAGACACGTGTATACAGATCTTTTCTTTTAATTGAATACCTGCGTTAACTCGAAAATACAAGCAACACGCACATGTGTACAATGTGTATTGGAATCCAAACATTCTTCTTCTTAAATGGTTATAAAATGTTATAATGCAACGTGAACGCAGTTAGAAAATTTAATATTCGGTAGATCAGATAGATTTGGCTTAATGGAAACGCGTATCATCGTCGTGTTATGGGATTTTAAAAGACATATGCGATTCATTTTACTCTGCTTAACTTTGAATAAAATGTTAGTCAGTTATTAAGTGCGAAATACGATGACATTTCAGTGAATTATAAACGTAAGAAGCAAACAAAAGATCATTACGAGATCCTATTTCAGTTGTGATCTGTCGAAAACCGAATGGTTTTTCGCTATTCACGCATATACATTCATGCAAAATTATCTACCTTTTGATATAAGCTCAACAAGGATTCAGATAATTAAGCTTTATTATATAAAACAGGTCCGTTCAGTCATATAAGACTTACGCGTGAAATCATTGTGGCAAAAGTAACGCAATCTCTAACGACAAATCTCCTGAGCTGGCACTGTTTAAATTTTTGTTGTAAGTATATATAAGTCCAAGACAACTGGAAACAATGCCGAGATAAGCGGAGAGAACACACACCACTTAGCCTTCTCAAATGGTCAAGACCTATTGTTGTTTAACTTTGATGACCTTACGAGAATTGGTATGTCAACGTTATTGTGCCATAAGTATATATACTAACATACATATAATGTATATATATATATATATATGCATATACATGCATGTATATGTGTGTATATAAAATATTTGTATTGCTACAACGATGTATAAAGGTTAGATACTGATACAGATGTGTTTCAGAGCAACTAGAGTTTGTAGCAGCAGCATCCGTAGGCACGACAGGAAAACAAATGAACACATATCTAAACAAATGGCAGAAACACTAGAGGATGTCCTCCAATCTGTAGTGGAATGGGACAAAAATGGATGGTCACGTTCAATGTCACCAAGACTAAACTAGTTTCATTCAATTATTACAAGAAACCTTGTCTTTCCACCTATAGAAATGACCAACGACTCTTTATCTGAGAGTACGTTTTCAAGCTCCTTGGCCTAACGTTCACAGGAAACAGGAGTTGAAACAATTACATCGAGGGCATTGCCAGGGCCGCTGCACGGAAGGTTGGCTCTCTCTACCGTGCTTGAAAACTACTAACCCCCGAAACTATCCTGTACCTCTATAATGCCACCATTCGCCCATGTATGGAGTATTTTTGTCATATTTCGGCTGGTGCATCGGCTACTAGTTTCTCGCTTCTTGACAAGGTTCAAAAGAGATTTGCAAATCTGATAGGCCCTGAACTGGCGTCTAAGCTTCAGCCTCTGTCCCATCGACGAAGCGTTGCATCCCTCTGCCTGTTCTACAAGTATTATAACGGTGAATGCTCTGATGAACTGCAAGCACTTGTGCCTCGACAACGTGAACGCCCTCGACAGACCCGACAGGCTGACAAATCCGACCCCCACACTGTAGAGATCTCTAGATGTAAAAGATATTTCTACTCCAGTAGTTTCTTCCCCAGAAGTTTCTTCCCCAGAACCGCTAGACTTTGGAATTCCATTCCAGGTCCCTGCTTCCTCAACTGTACTGACGTGCAGGAGTTCAAGTGCAACGTGAACCAACATCTTGCTGCCCAAATCCCTACATAGTACCCCAGTAGTTGTTGCCCCTGGTAGTAGCCCCTACACCAAAGTGGCAACGTTTGGGGGGGAGAAAATACATATGTAAATGACAGAGCCAGTGCGTGAAGTGACATTGCGTTGAAATGAAAAAAAAAATAAAATAAGCGCGTGCCGGCGTGGGATTGAGATGTTACCACGTGCTGGAGTGAAAGATTTTCAGCATGTATAGAGACGGTAAGGTTTTGTTAACTACATGGCAAACGAGATAAAAGAACAAAAAACTTTTAAACAAGATGGAATGTGTTAGTTTCGAATGTACCATGGATACATGTCTTTCATTTCAACGGAAAAAAATCTGGTTGAATCTATTTTGCAAATGTCTTAGGCATATCGTGTCAAAATATAACGGCAATGTTGAAAGTGAAAATATAACGACGATGTTAAAAGTTAAAATAAAAACGAAAATGTTGAAATTTAAAATGTAAGGAAAATGTTGAAAGTTAAAAACGTAACGACGATGTTGAAAGGTAAAATGTAACGACAATGTTGAAATTTAAAATGTAACGACAATGTTGAAAGTTAAAATGTTACGACAATGTTGAAATTTAAAATGTAACGAAAATTTTTTAAGTTAAAATGTAACGACAATGTTGAAATTGAAAATGTAACGAAAATTTTGAAAGTTAAAATGTTACGACAATGTTGAAAGGTAAAATGTAACAAAAATGTTGAAAGGTAAAATGCACCGACAATGTTGAAATTCAAAATCTTACGACAATGCTGAAATGTGACATACAATGCCAATGTTGAAAGTGGCATGAAACGACAATGTTTGAATTCAAAATCTTACGACAATGTTGAAATTCAAAATCTTATGACAATGTTAAACGTTAAAATGTAACGACAATGTTGAAAGGTAAAATGTAACGACGATGTTGAAATTTAGAATATAACGACAATGTTGAATGTTGACATGTAACGAAAATGTTAAACATTAAAAGGTAACGACAATGTTGAAAATTGAAATGTCAGGACAATGTTTTAAAAATGTTACGACAATGTTTAACCTTAAAATGTTACGACAATATTTAAATTAAAGATGTAACGACAATGTTGAAATTAAAGATGTAACGACAATGTTGAAATTAAAGATGTAACGACAATGTTGAAATTTAAAATGTAACGACAATGGTGAAAGTTAAAATGTAACGACAATGTTGAAATTTAAAATGTAACGACAATGTTAAAATTTTAAATGTACCGAAAATGTTGAAAGTTAAAATGTACCGAAAATGTTGAAATTTAAAATGTAACCACAATGTTGAAATTTAAAATGAAACGACAATTTTAAAATTAAAGAGTTACCGACAATTTTGAAATTAAAAATGTTACGACAATGTTGAAATTAAAAATGTAACGACAATGTGGAAATTTTAAATTTCACGACAATATGGAAATTTCAAATGTAACGACAATGTTAAAATTTAAAATATAACTACAATGTGGAAATTTAAAATATAACGAAAATGTTGAAAGTTAAAATGCAACGAGAGTGTTGAAATATAAAATGTAACGACAATGTAAAAAGTTAAAATGTAATGGCAATGTGGAAAATTAAAATGTTACAATAATGTTTAAATTTAAAATGTAATGACAAAGTTGAAAGTTGAAATGTAACAACAATGTTAAAAGATAAAATATAACGGTAATGTTGAAATTTAAAATGTAACCACAATGTTGATATTTAAAATGCAACGGTAATGTTGAAAATGAAAATGCAACGAAAATGTTAAATTCGAAATCTTACGACAATGTTAACAGTTAAAATGTAACCACTATGTGTAAAGTTTAAATGTAACGACAATGTTTAAATCAAAAATGTTATGACAATGTAAAAATTGTAAATGTAACGACAATGTTGAAATTTAAAATATTACAAAGGTTAAATTTAAAATATAACGACAACGTGGAATTCAAACTGTAACGACAATGTTAAAATTTAAAATGTAACGACAATGTTGGAATTTACAATATAACGACAATGTTGAAAGTAAAAATGTAAGACAATGTTGAGAGTTTCAATGTAACAACCATCTTGAAATTTTATAATGTAACGACAATGTTTAAATTAAAAATTTTACGATAATGCTGAAATTTAAAATGTCACGACAATGTTAAAATTTAAAATGTAAGGAAGGACACTGTTTAAAAGTAAAATGTAACGACAATGTTGAAAATCAAAATGTAACGACAATGTTGAAATTTAAAATGTTACGATAATGTTGAAATTTAGAATGTCACGACAGTGTTAACATTTTAAATGTAACGACAATGTTCAATTTAAAATGTAACGACAATAGTGACTGTGGATTAACGACTGCATTACAGATCTATCGATCATGAACAGCACAAGCTTTTTTCGAGGTAACAAATGAACCACAGAAGTTGTTTGTACACGACGATGACATGATGATGTTTCGATCTATAATCATTAAACACTAAGATCTTATACTAAAAGTTTGCTCTTCTTTAGCTGTTCTTTGTAAAAGAGAGAAAAAAGAGAGGAAATACAGTAGAAGGAAACAAATCTAGACGCAAAAGTGGAAGGTTACATGATCAAGTTTCCAAAGAACGATTTTTTATATACATTACAGATATTTCACGTAATTTGTTAATAAAAACAAGTATTTCAAGAAGACACTTCCTATCTTCCGTACTAAACTTATCTAGGTGCGTCAGAGATTATGTTAATAAGAGGGTAGAGGACTTCGCTGGTTTGATAGCATATAATAAATAACTAAATGGAAGACGGGTTTGTCGGAGAAAACTATATATGTATGCAAAGCTACGATATATATATATATATATATATATATATATATATATATATATATATACTAGCATTTCAGGCCGGTGTTGCCCGGGTGTTTGGAGGTTTATATTGAACAAAAAAAAAGGCGGTCATTTTTTAAAACTTTGACACCTATTATGACCCCTTAAGATTTATTGTTTTGGGCTCTAATCAAGTTAATAAGTTAGATGCATATACAAGAAACCTATATCTAAAATTTCAAGTTTCAAAAATTGGCGGAGGAGTTTGGTAGAGTTCTCAAAGGTCAACTCGGTGAACATTGACCATTTAACAGCCAAATTTCTGGCCGAAAACCGATTACAAAGATTTTCACTAATCTCAATAGCATGTATATGAAATTTTGAGTCTGTAGACTGAAAACTTACAGAGATATTGTGTAGGAAAATGTAGAGACAGACAGACAGACACACAGACACTTTCATCTATATATATATATATATATATATATATATATATATATATATATATATACTGGGTGAACGCCCAGCGTTGCCCGGTCATACAATTCGCTTAAACATTATATATTAATTTATGCGAGTTGCGAATGTATTATTATATAATCAATCCTCTATTGACTATAATATATAGGAATAATTTGGGCGATTGACTAATTCGCAAGAAAATATTGAAAAAATAATAATGATACTGTCATTCATCAAATGTCGTCTGTGTTTGTTTACAATATCACGTCAGCTGATATTTGTGCTTGACGACGAATGCCTTAAAAATGACTTCTGATTACTGTATAGTTTTGAAATATACAAACGTTAAATAGTTTTAAATTGCATCTCTGTTTTTATTGTACATTGCACCTTTTAATAAGAAAAATATGGTAGGGTATACCTGAGCTTGAACAGGGCAATCATTCGATCTGTGGTCTAATTCTCTACCAATAAGCTACATCTGCAGAGGTCAATAATCCTTTTTTTTCTCTAAGAAAAAATATTTTGTAAGATGTATTATCTTCCTTGCCAACTGTTCTACATCTACTAACCCAAGCACTTTAATCCATTCTTTCAATGTTACGAAACCAACAAAGTCACCTGTTCTGTACTCATCAAATAAAAGGTACAAAAAATATTGAAGTATTATTGAATGTTAATATGAAAATACAGAAAACTCTGTAAACATCAACGGATGACTAAAAAGCAGAAAGCATCCAATTTATTTTCACTCACCTTGAAGGTACATTTCCCCTGTTCAGTACAGTACGCCCTGTTGTGTCCATATTTATTTATTATTATTTTTTTATTATTACTTACTTTTTATTACTTATTTATTATTACTTGTTTATTATTATTTATTTATTATTATTTATTTATTATTATTTATTTATTATTATTTATTTATTGTTACTTGTTTATTATTATTTATTTATTATTATTTATTTATTATTATTTATTTATTATTATTTATTTATTATTATTTATTTATTATTACTTATTTATTATGTAAGGTTAAATATTCTCCTGTAAAAATTATTGCTCTTCATCTAAAAGAAAAAAATTGATTTTTTTCGATTTTATTACTTATCAGATGAGTATTTGTACAAAACATATCTAAGAACGCCCCCAGACATATGTATATATATATATATATATATATATATATATATATATATATATATATATATATATATATATATATGGGTTTGTATTACTGTACACATAGATTCGAAAAAGTTGTCAAAAAACAAATATATAACAAATAAATGTTATCAAAGGCAAGATAATTTACTTTTCTGCCAAACTGGATATATTTTTTGTGTTTTTATTCCATGTAACATGTTTATTCAGCTGAAAAAACATACAGTGTTTACCGATGTATTCGAAAATTCAAGATGGCGTCTCACACCCTCTTTAACACGGTAAGTTTGGGAAAAAGGTGTTATAAATAAAAAACTACAAAAAATACTATAAAAACCCCGCCGAATATATGCCAACCTATGTCACGGTAACATATATTGATCGAGGTTTTACAGTATTTTATCCGGTTTTTTATTTATACCACCTTTTCCCAAACTTACCGTGTTAAAGAGAGAAGCAGAAGCCATCTTGAATGTTCCAATACATTGGTAAACACTGTATGGTTTTCGAGCTGAATAAACATGTTACATTGAATAAAAACACGAAAAATATATCCAGTTTGGTAGAAAAGTAAATTATCTTGCCTTTGATAACATTTATTTGTTATATATTTGCTTTTTGACAACTTTTTCGAATCTATGTGTACAGTAATACAAACCCATATATATATATATATATATATATATATATATATATCACTTTTGTGTAGAATTTTGCAAAAGATAGGCTCAGCCTTTCGGAACCTATAAGGAAGGAACTCACAAACACACACCCAAAGTAATTATATATATATATATATATATATATATATATATATATATATATATATATATATATATATAGGGTTACCAAAAAATCAGAAGACATTCAATTGTTTGTCTGAGCATTTTACAGTCAACAGAGAAAAAAGGCCAAAGACCCTAGTGTTTTGATGTGATGTTTTGAATATAATAAACTGGTTATGACCAAAGTTTCATTTCCTCGGACAAAATACTAAGAAACGTAGCCTAATTTTAGTTAGGACCCGTTTTTTTTGTTGTTACCACACTATATATATATATATATATATATATATATATATATATACTAGCTGTAACCTGCCACGCGTTGCTGTGGCTCAAATTGGCGCAATGGAAAAAAGTTCCAAAATGAGAAAAAGCATGTTTCTTATAGGTTTAAATTTCCATTTTGCATGGGTACAGTTTTTGTTGTTCCATTTTCTTAGCTGATATAGAGATTTTCCGGTTTGGTGACTCTTGAATATGTAACATAAATTGTCCATGTGAAAAAACAGTCAGTGTGTAACTGTAAGGCCCACAATTGTAAAGATTGTTCCCAGCGCTTTGTTGATGGTTATTGCAAATGACAATAAAATTGGAAAGTGCAATTTGCTAAAGTGTAATGATGTATCCGGTGGAATCATAGGAATGCATGGAATGAAGATATATTCATCTGTGAAAGGTCCTGTTAAGATTGTTGTTTCTATGATATTGTTTGTTAATTTATTTTTACTGCAAGGTATGTGCCATTGCAAAGCTTGGCTTGGTTTATATTTCACAACATGATAATTAGTACACCATATTTCAGTTGCAATACATGCGGTGGCATCCCTGGCAAATATAACTGTTGGATAATTAACCACTTTATCTGCTTTCACAACAGTGTCGATGGATTTGTATTTGACTACCTCACTTGGAATTTTACATTGAATAATAGCGTTAAGTTCATGGGCATCTTTGTATTGACCTGCAAGAATAGCTCATTCACTCAGTCAAATGGAATTCTTATAATTTGAATATCTGCAAAAACCTTTTAAACTAACTATTTTTTGATGAAATAAACAGAAATTACAGAAGTTAAAAGTCAAAGAATTTTGCCCTTAACGCTGATCAGCTGGCACTTTTTCGTACCCAATTTCCCACAAGTGATGCAAAAGTTTTTGTGCGGATCGAACAGTCTGCAACTGTACATGATTATTTTGAGTTAAGTTTAATGTCTTCACAGGGAACAAAAAAGTAGAGTATTTGAGGAAAGCATTTATTTCATCTGCTGGTGTTGATTGAAGAATTACAGGTAACATTTGTCTGAAATCTCCTGCAAGCAATATTACTGCATTCCCAAATGGTCTGACATTGCCACGCAAATCTTGCAAGGATCGACCAAGAGTCTCAAGTGATTTTTTGCATACCATTGTGCATTCATCCTAAACAATAAGTTTGCATTTCTGCAATATTTTTCCCCATATTGGATGTTTTGGAGATGTCAAACATGAGATTTTTGAAAAATTGAATGTTTTAAAGTAGAATAAATAATTCTTCTACTTGGCAGCAAGGTCGCAGGTATTCCTCATGCAGCAAGGGCTAAGGCTATGTCATTTTGTTACCAAATGGCTGCCAAAATCAATTTAATTAGAAACGTTTTACCAGTTACTTCTGGTGCTGTTCAAGGTAGCAGTAATTTCCAAATAACTTCTATTCTCACAGTCAGTAAATTAGGTGACTAAAATAGGATTTATCCATGTTTTGACAATGCCTTATTCACTGTAATTAATTTAGGAGACTAAAATAGGATAAGGGATTATAGATGGACAGATAGAGAGGAAGATATATAGATAGAAAAGAGACAGTGAGAGGAAAATAGAGAAAGAGAAGGAGATAGAGAGATAAAGGGATTGATAGATAAACAGAGAGAGGGGGGAGAGTTAGAAACAGAGAGGGATGAGACAGAGGAAAGGAGAGAGATTGAGGGAGTTAGAGAGAGAAAGGGGCTCAAAGAGAGATGGAGAGGGTGATATAGAGAGAAAGATAGATTGGGAGAGGGAAAGGGAGAGATGGATAAAGAGAGATATTAAGAGAGGAAGAGAGAGAGGGGAGAGAAACAGAAGGTGAACTACACTTCACCGTTTTTTTCCTCGTTCAGTAGAGAAGAAATCTTTCGAGACCGAGGCAATTTTAATGTTTTGTTATTATCCAGAGTACCCCTTTTTTGGGAGGGGGGGGGCTAGATTTTCCTCGCATTAGAAACCGACCGGGTTATCTGTACTTTCCCTTAACAAATTAATAAAATAAAAACATATTGTAAAATTTGAATTTAACAGGAAAATACTATTTTAAAAAATAGCACGATAACATAAGTGCATAAGTGCCACTTTAGGTACTCCTTGGGCGTTGAGTTCCATGGCGACCAGCATAATCATTTAATGGTCGCTCCCTGAGCCTCCGCCCCCCCCCAGTCAAGGCTAAGGCATGCGCACGTAACATTTTTTTTATTTACTCACGTTGGCTTAGTAACTAAACGATTTATTGATAATTTCGTAACCCTTAAACCGGAAGATTTAAATTGGTTCATTATTGTTGTAATGAAAAAAAAAAAGTTTAATTCAGCACAAAACCAAAAACACATTAATGATAAATGATTTATTATTCGATTCATTGAAATTTACTAATTTAAAAAAAAAAGTAAAAAAAAAAAGTTAATAAAAAATAGTTGCTTATGTGCGCATCAAAAACTTGTTTTTTTTGTTTTGTTTTTTTTTAGATTAGGTCCACCTTATAATCTCCTCATCTTAAGAACAGCTTCCGGAATAAACACCACTTTTGGAGGGGGGGCTATTTGCCAAATTTAACTGATATTTGTTGTCAGCATACTCACCCGAAAATACTATTAAAAAAAGGGGGGTTATCCTTTACGGAAATGGTCCCGACGTCCGCCTCGATCTGAGTTCGGGGAGAGGCCGTTTGACGTAGGCGGGTTCGAGGCAGAAAATTACTCTAACCCTAAAATATGCGATATGTCACAGATAGATGCTTTTACAAATATTGCGAGACAAATCACAGAATTTTACAGGGTTAACTAACCACGTGGATCTATTCTAATCATGTGGACTGTTTTTTTTGTTTTTAAATTCTAATTATTTGAACTGTTTATTTTGTAAAATTCCAATTATGTGAACTGTTGAATTATCAAAAATTTGAACTGTTTATTTTTAAAAATTCTAATTATTTGAACTGTTTAAAATAAAAAAAATAAACATTCTAATTATTGGAACGGGTTTTTTTCTCCTTAAGTTAACAACTGGGCACTGTATTGAAGTCGATAAAAGTCGTCATTTAAAAAGAAATTTAAAATTAAATGTTTTTAAAAGTGAGAAATTATTATTAAATGTTTAGTAACATTTTTCGGTGCAAATGCAGGGAGTGATCCGCGCAATTTTTAAATCGTGTTTTTTTTTATTCAATTGCAAGGTTAAAGTACAGAATAGGTACAAAACACCCTCCCCTCCCCATGTTAAGGATGGCTTTTTAAATAATAACGTTATTATTTCAGCATGGATCACTCTCTGCATGAGTACCCATTTTTCTTTTAATATTCATAAAAAGTAAAACTTTTTCAAAATAAATAAATGTTTGTAAATGTGACAAATAATCGTTTAGTTACGGCAACGTCAGTGAATAAAATATTTTACGTGCGGGGTGGGGTGGGAGACTAAGGGAGCGACTATTATTTTTTTTTCTACTGGTCGCCATGGAACTCAACGCCCAAGAAGTACCAAAATGTATTTTTTTTGTCAAATAAATAAATTTAAAGCAATTTTTGCAATAAATAATAGATAGCAACTTCGTTAATTTTACGACTCGCCCCAGCATATTAGAAACACCCTAACTTCCCATGTTAAAACGGTTTTCGGAATGAACAACCTCCTCATATTAAGAACAGCTTTCGAGGTGTATGGAAGGGCGTTTTTTAACATGGGGGGTTAGGGGTTTTATAATACGTTGAGGCATGTCGTAAAAATGAAATAGTTTAGAAAAAGTTAAAACAGACTTTTTTATGTAAACAATGCCGTGAAAAGAAACGAAACAATTAAAACGTAATGTTTCATGAGTGAAAAGCCTTAACATAAATAAAATTAAAAAATTGGTAAGTACATAAAATCAATTTAAATTTTTAAAATATGGGATTTTTTTTGTGTGTGTGTGTGCTAATGCAGAGAGTGATCCGCGCTATTTTTTTTAAATCGTTTTCCACGTTTAATTAAAGTTTATGATATGTTTTTATTCAATTGTAAGGTAAAAGTACAGAATAGGTACAAAACACCCTCCCTTTCCCATGTTAAGAATGGCTTTTTAAATAATAACATTATTTCAGCACGGATCACTCTCTGCATGAGTAAGTTTTTTTTGTTTTTTTTTACTTATCGAGTTAACAGAAAATGAAATATTTCGTCAATTCGTGGCTGTGAAATGAATCGAACCGGAGGTTCAGTTTTATCAACAGAATAGATTCGCAGTAACGGTTAAAAAAATATATTTATTTTATTTAATATTTTAATTTTAATAATTCGCAAGGTAAATTTATTTTAATAACATAAAAACATACCTCGACTCTAAAAATGGGTTGTCTGAAAATGTCAAATACATTGGTAACGTAGAAATATGTTTTTATTCGTTTAGAACGAACCAACTTTACATTTATATATATATATATATATATATATATATATATATATATATATATATATATATATATATATATTCCTTTTAATGGATTTATTGTTGTTATTTCTTCTGCTGAGTAAGGGGCATAATAGATTCACTAATTTATATAATAATTAAGTGATTGATTTTGCGCTACGAAACAGATAGTGTCAAGAATTGTATAAATCGACTGATTTAAAGGAATAAATTAGAAGATTGTCAATATCATTAATTTTGGAATGTAAATTTTTGTCATTTATTCTATATATTGCTTTGTAATCACATTCAGCTTCTTATATAAGGATTGATATCTAATAAGAAAATATATTTCTACAGAAATATATATATGTGTGTGTGTGCGTGTGTGTGCGTGTGTGTGATCAGCACTGTGGGAGCCATAATTTAATACACTGGTTTGTTCTTACATCCCCGAAACAGCGTTTCGTGGTAAGTAACACTGATGATCCCGGAAAACCTAAGACTATTGTGAATTTAAGAAAGCAAGTTTATTTAGCAATAGCAAGAGATTAGATAACTTACTAACAAGATAATTTTTCAACGATCGGAATTTTTTTTTAAATAAACATATTATTATTTTTCTATAGTTTTCAACGTAAAAACTTTAAAGACTGAAATGAAAGAGTAAAACAACGGACATTCAGTCTTGATAATGCTAGGTGTTAAAATATGTCTGAATTTTTATTCAAATAAGATTCTAAAACTAGATTTTACAAGTATATATATATATATGCATATACATATATATACATATATGTGTGTGTATGTGTGTGTATGTGTATGCTTTGTGTATATATGTATGCATATGCAAGGATCGTTCTAATAGTATACTTTTCACATATTTTTTATTCAAAAAGTTGAAGAACTACAAAGACACATATGGTACAATTAATACGAGCGACTTTTTGAGCTCCTGAATTTATTTTTCTACATATTCCTCGGTATTCTCAATGCACATTTGCCAGAAATTCAATGAGGCATTTATGCTCTTAATGTATGTCTATAACAGGTGGTTTCTTTGTTTGAGCAGCACGTCGTCAATATCGGCAAGAGAGAGAGAGATGAAAGTGTCAGGCGATGGATGCACAGTTCACCCATTACAACAATGCAATTTGCAAACCCCTCTTATATATTTGGGTGGTGTAGTAGGGTAAGAGAATTACTTTTGGATCCCTTTCATAGGGTGTGACTGTTTCTACGACTTACTGAAACAGAATGGAAAGATTTTGAAGATGTAAACAAATATGGCGTTTAATGTCGTCTTGTGCCGTCTAATATTTCCTCCCTGATGTGACAGTAGGTGTGGATTTTAATAGGAGTTGTGGTAGTTGTTTGTTTGTAGGTTTACATTTTTCTTTTTTTCATGAATAGAATGAAAAGTTTGTCTTATTTTTACATAGAAGTCATCACTTATCAAGGCCCAGAGACCACTCGAGGAGAAGGTTAAAGTTAAAGAGTGTACAGTAGCCAGTAGGACAATATCATAGTAATCGTTAGAAGTGTAAATTTAGTAAACTGGATTACTTAAGTGGAACGGCTCATCAAGAACTTGTTTACATTGGACTTGAAGACGACCACATTTTAGTTAGTGGGAAAGCAGGCAAACGGAAGACAGTTCCACAGATGTGAATTTTAAGAAAGAGGCTTTGTTCATGGAATCTACGTTTAGGTTTAGGCTCAGATAAAAAGTGGGGGAAGTTATTGACAGTGTTTTTAGCTAAATGAGTGTTTCTCGTGAATGTTTGAAGGGGGGGGCATAGATTAAAGCTCAGGTGCGAATTTGCCATGAAAATAATAAAAAAGCAGAGACAGGCTACCAACATCTCTTCTGTGAGAAAGAGTTTGCATGGAATAGAAAAAGGCATCCCTTACTAGGCTACGAAGTCTATTTTGAACTCTGTCAAGGCAGGATAAGTTATTCTAGCAGCTGCGTCCCAAATGTGACAAGAGTACTTGATATTGATTTGGTTGGTTGGTTGGGTTTCTTTTACGGCATATCAACCCTTTTCAGGTTATTTAATGCCGAATCCCGTGATTTTGAAGAACAATATTTTTATAGAATATATTTTTTCAAGTCGGTTTCTATTTAACCCATAGTTGGGGCCCTAACAGGTGCTACCATTCCGGATCAGAGTGGATCTGGGAGCAATGGTAATTAAATGTTGGCTCCACACCCTCCAAAGCCCGCAAGCTGTGGCCTCACGATCGGATATAGTTTAAGGTCATATCCAAAACCTTTAAGTTAGGAAGCCAGTAGAGAAATGGGAGTGTACAAAAAATGGGGGGATTGAAGAAGACTATTGTGTCTGTTTTTGGCTTTGCAAAACATGTATTAGTTGTACAGATAAGTAAAAAGAAAAACAAAAACAAAAAGGTGTTAATGTAGGTGCATTTGTGTCAGGGAGTTATCTTCCGACAGCCTGATCTGGTTGCGCCAGACTCGATATTGAACCTATCTGGCTCTTATATAGGCAGTGAATTGCTTCAGCAGTGAAATATCTACTGGATGGATAGAATAATCCCACTATTTTTAGAGAGATTTGGCAACGGATTTGATGTACGTGTTTTTTCTCAGATCAGGAATAAAGGTCAAACCCAGAAGCTTGTCAATTGTAGAAATCTGTACATCCTGTGTCTCGTCAGCACTCTAACGTACAAAAAGCGAATATTTTCTTCAGTAACTAGTCTTCCCTTCCCTGTCTCACAGTTAGAACGAAATATATTTGACAAGTATTTCGTTTTTCCACGTCTCACTATGTTAAATAACTTCCTGCTCGTTACGTTACTACTTAATGTTCATCCATGTAACACCTTGTTTTCGTCATTACAATACCCAATATTCTTACATGTATATGTATAAAACGCTTACCAGAAACATGGTTATTTTTTTTAAATAGCCTTAATTATGAACTTAAAAATAATTATTTTTTAAATATGTACGCCTGAGGTAATTGCATATATTTACTAGCTATAACGATTCCTCGAAATAGAAATTAATTTAAAAAAAAAAAACTGTCAACGGAATCCGATCACCAATCTAGAAATGTAATTATTACGTTTTCCGCAAATAATGGAGATGTTAATTATTAAATCATATTCCGTATTTTTCCGGGGGTAAAAAAAAGTTTGTTGCGTGTCTGGACTAATCATGTTTTATCAATTATGCAAATGAAAGCAGCATCGTTTCGTTGAGAAGATGAATTTGACTCAGAGATACACGCATAGTATTGCTTGCTTCTAATAGCCAATACTGATGATGGCTGTCATTTGAGTAAGGGCAGTTTTCTTTAATTGAGTAAATTAACTTTGCTAATTCTGTTTCGGGTAATGTCGCTAAACTTATAACGAAAACGCACACGGGAATGGCTACATATATTTCTTTATTTTTTTTTTTGTAAAATGAATTCTAAATTTAAATAAGTAGTTAAAGTTATACTATGTTATTTAATACTACGTTTAACGAAGCTGTAAGTATATCAGGTGTGCTGTAAGAGTTTCACAGATTTGCATATGTATCACGAAGACTCTGACAATGAAAGTTACCAAGCATTGGAATTTGGCATCAGATGTTTATAAGATGACACAGTTATATATATATAAATATATATATATATATATATATATATATATATATATATATATATATATATATATGGTCCTGGATATAACCTTAAACTATATCGGATGGTGAGGCCCCAGCTTGGGGGCTTCGGGGAGTGTGGAGCCACCATTTAATTGCCATTGCTCCCAGGCCCACTCTGGCCCGGAGTGGTAGTACCTGTCAGGGTCCCAACTATGGGTTAAATAGAAACCGACTTGAAAAAACAAATATTTTCTATTAAAGAATTGCTCTTCAAAACCACTGCATTCGGCATTAAATAACCAGAAATGGGTTGATAAGCTGTAAAACAAAAACAACCAACCAACAATATATATATATATATATATATATATATATATATATATATATATATAGATATATAGATATATATATACATACATATACATATATATATATATATATAATTATAATTTGAAGTTGATATTTTCCAAATGTAGGGTAACAAGTAAAATATACCGAGGTTTATACAAAAGTGCTCAATAGGAAAGTAGAGAAAGTTACATTTTCAATTTGTCTTAACATAAGCAGTAATATGTTACTACACAGTCATTAGCATGTTTCAGTCTTCTAGTATTTAGTAACTAGAGACCTCTTTAGGCAACAACACTTTAAGAATTCTGATTTTGAAAATAAGCGCTGTTGCCTTCATAGGTCTCTAGTTACTAAATTCTGGAAGACCGAAACATGCTCATGACTGTGTAGCAACAAATTATTGCTTATGTAAAGACAAATTGATATATTTATATATATATATATATATATATATATATATATATATATATATATATATATACAGCATAATCACCTTGATAATCCGGCTCCCCTTAGATCACCGAAGTCAAGCGACGTTGAGCCTGTTTCGTACTAAAATAGGTGACCAGTTGGTAATACCAGGTGCTATATGTGCTCAGAGTTTGAAGGGGATAAGCGCCGCCAAGCTATTGTAACCCAATACACGCTGCATGAAACAATGCAGCGCCCCACGACCCTGGGGTCGGGGTTAAGCGACACGTTACGTCAGACACCGGATCCAAGTTATTTCTCTTTAAAAGGAATTGGTTGCCAGGCTAAAGTTTTTATACTGAAGAAAAAGGGCTAAAAAAAAGCCCTTAATCTTGTAGTAAGCAAGAAGTTTGGTTGGCAGCATTTGTACTTCTATGTGTCCAAGAAGTAAGACTCCAGCTTAGTTACCGAGCACACGCTATATAAGTATTTGCTCTTCGAGACGGAACACTGTTTATGTAAAATTGCAAACCTTCCAGGTCGTCAAGTAGTGCGCAATCTGCTCTTAATTTCGACGTCGCAGCTGAATGCTTTGAAACTAACGTAAGCACTGGGAGTGATTAGTCTTGATGCTTCACAGTTCAGTCGAGACATTTGGTGGATGATATTCACTTGTAGAAACGAAACCTGAAATATCGCATAGCTGTATCAGAGCACTCGTAGTCATTTACTTTTTGATTATCCTACAATAACGATACGTTTTAATGTGCACATCAATGGAGAGGATGGGACAGGAAAATGTATTCTTTGTTGTGTGTTTTACACAATTACGTTTTTTTAAAACTTTTCAAATAATGCATTCTTCTATTGTTTGGGAACAGTGTATTTTCCATGGCCATTACTCACATAATACACGATGGAATTTACTAACTCACGCATGCAACTGTAACGTAGTCTAGTTCCCCCATTAAAATAACCCACCGAGTCAGCATTTCAAGCTGTAACGTTAGAATGATTTTAAAGAGAAAAGTGCATATAGATATGAGAGAAAGAGGAGGTAGAAACCGAGAAACAAATTAACATGCATTAGAAATTACGTTCGCAAGCAGGTGACGGTTCTTCCCCCATACACCTTCGATTGAGAGGCAGCTGTGTTTGATGTCGTATATTGGCAGCTAGCTGTGCATGGTGCTGAGCGTCGACAACCAACTCTGTCTGGTGCTGTGTATTGACAGCCAGCTGTGTCTGTTGCTATTTAATTATATTCGGCCAACTTGTCAGGACTAACGTTTCAAATAAAGAAAATAAATAACTGTTTTTGCAGATGGAATGTATGTATAAAAGTTCTCATTACGTTTGCAACTGTCTCTACATACAGCGTTTGCGTTCATTAGCGAGAATAACAACGTAACTCGGGAAGACTCAATAGTTTCCCATCCACGCCTGGCTCGACTTAATGAAATTGATAACCATATATTCTAATTGTTCACTGTTAGTTTTTTTTTTTTTACTAACCCTGCAAAATGTAGTGTTATATCCAAACCTAATAATGCTAAATACAGCTTTACTGGAATATAGCTACAGTTTTGATAAAATAAAACAATAATTTAAAAAGATATCCGCTAATTTTAGAATGTTTATGATGTCTGAATTCGTTCTCAGCTATTGCAATAAACAAAACACAAATGCTTCTCAATTACTACATATTTTAACATTGCTGTCCCGCAATAGCTTGGCCTCAGTTTATGTTTTCCACGCTTCTCTCAATGCGGTCAAACTATTGACACGTTTTTTGTTACGTCACGCCGATTCTCAATGACGTGATAAAAGAAGACCTCGATTCTTTAAGGTTCGTGTCAATTCTTGGTCTAGTCGGCTGAAAAAGAGTTGATGGTTACCGATCCGACGGCATTATAGTATTTACTTTTCCAGCCGGAAAACCACTTATGTGGAACTCCAACCCCATCCCTTCTACCTCGCCAAGTAGCGCAGAATCTGTTCTTAATTTCGGCACCGCAGCTGAATGCTTTGAAGCTAGAAGCAACACCAGGGATCCTTATTTTTGATGCTACACGATTCAAAGGAGACATCTGATGGATTATATTCACCTGTACAAACGAGTCCTGAGAGATTGCTTAGGTGTTTCAGAGCATTTCCGGAGACATCATCCGAAGTAATGCCATGCCTCTTATGACGTCATTCTGATCAATATATATATGACGTCATTCTGAACAATATGTATATACATATATATATATATATATATGTGTGTTCTTTTCCAAGATGGTAGTCTTTTCGTTCTTTTCCAAGATGGTAGTCTTCAAGGTCAGTTATTTGTTTGATGAAAGCATTTATGTGGAATCAACTAGATCTATACACAGCAACACCCTAACACACACAGACACATATATAATTATCATTTCTAATATTTATATAAGTTAAGATACTCGAATTGAATGATGATCAACAAATGTTTTAACTCTTATATCTTTATTGTCATCGAAACCAGTAAATCGTCCATTCTTCGATCAGATCGATTGATTACCTGCTCTAGTTGTGAATCAATCGTATTACTCCCAGTGGAAGCTTCATATGCCTCCCCATAGTGACTAAGTCCACAATATATTTGAGTCTACATATAACTATTAAGAACCTACTGTTGATTTTGTAAAATTATTTAACTATATATAACTTCTTAAATTAAAGATTAAAATGCAACAGTCAAGTATTAGGGCTTAATTGTGCTCAAAATAGACACATTCATTCCGTATTCATCCCTTTTATATCAAAGAGCATACTGTTGGTTTTATATGCCGTCCTGCCTTTCTTTAATTAGATTTTTCAATTATTGATTGTCGATACTTATCAAACACATTCCGGTACAACACCTATCTAAGAACACTGCCGAACACGTAATGTACATTTGTATGAATTTTTTTTTAAAATCCTGTGGAGGAATAAGATCTCTGCAAGAACGAATAATGATGACACGATGCATGCAAATGTTCACTAGACTTCTGGTACAATGTGCTACTGTGGAAAAACGTACAAGACTCTTCCTGGCCTAAGGATACGCCAGGAGAAAATGACATGAAAGACAGAGACAGATAAAACACAGCGCTTGGGTATAATACCCATTTAGACGAAAGTGGAGCAAGTGGAACAGTTAGAGGTGACTAAGAATTTTCCGCGTAAAGAAATTTTCCACAAGGTAAAATTTCCGCCAGCAAACACCAAAAAGGTCAGGCATGAATTTAACGAAGACGTATGCAACTTCGTTGAAACAACGTCTGCAGGTATTATAGACCGACGACTCAAAATGATGAGTTAATTAGTTGTCAGCTATGCGTCAAAGAGATTTAGCCAAAAAGAGAAACCCAAAAAGTCTACTCTTTGGGACAGGCGGGGCGAAGAGCTAAAACGTGTACAAAATAAATTGAGATCCCCCCAGAAGAAACGCCCAGCACTAAACAAAATCTAATAAAAACTAATAAAATGCGTCGAGCAGAAGGTTAACGTCGTCGGCGTAAGAAGCAGTAGTAAGTGAGCCTCTTTTACTTCCAATCCTTTAGTTTCGCAAAAGAGTATCGTGGGACAAGATGAGCGGTATTCTTGCTTGCAAATAAGAGAAAGTGAATACTTTCGTGAGTTGCTCTTTTCTGGGTACAAATAATGATCAGGATTGAGGTCATTTTGAAGTCTATAGTCTATCAAAGACTGAAGGAACTTGTTTTAGTTATAACTCAACCCATCTATCACTGTCTATTAATTTAATTCTGTTTGTTCAATCACATGGCAATGTGAATGCTACTGTACATATTTAACAGAAATTGGAGGTACTTGAGTTTTCTTAAAAGGCTTCCGACTCAGGAATAATGATGTAAAGGAAAACGAAAATTCCATGAACAGAGGTTCTTTCCTCGCACTGTCCGATTGATGAACACAATACCGCGGGTAGCTTCCAAGATGGTATAACATGGTCATTTTAAAGTATGATATAAATAACTGCTAGTGTAGATATTATCTTAAATAATGAAAAATACCGAAGTTTCATCATTACCGATAATCACAACGTTTTTTTAACGGTTTAATCATAACATTTCTTCACTAAATCACCCTCAATTGACTTATATCTAGGCTTTGATACGCATTGAATACACGAAATGAACGAAAAAATAACAATAAATGATTAACATAAACTAATTACTAATACAAAAATAAACAAAGATAGGCATTATATATATATATATATATATACATATATATATATATATTATTTAATTAGAATTCATTATTGAGATGAGGATTATTGATACATTTATTTATTGTAGACTATTATCCTCATCTTTCTTAGTTGTTTCACGACGTTTAGTCTAACTATTCCTCTGGCCAGCGTCGTGGTAATCGTGAAACAACCTCTCAGAAAGATGAGAATAAATGTCCGCAATAAATAAATTAATAAATAATACTCATCTCAATAAGGAATACAAATTAAATAATATATATACTACTCGGTACGGATCCGACCACGGAAGATCAGAACGTGGATTTATAAGACCGAAAATCCAACATTGATCGCCCGTCGGGGCCCGTGGCGCAGTAGATAGAGACGTTGATGTCCATGGTTCCAGGTGGGAATTGCCTAAATATAGCGGTTTAAATCGTATCCAAAGCCGACCAGGGGATTTCTTGGTCAATCCCCTTCTATACAGTTTTTGATTCCAAGACCAACTTTGCGCAAGTTAAACATATTGTAATGGTTTCTAGAACTATTTGATCTCCAGGGCCGAGTGACATGCCCTACTCTCTTTACAAGCTCTGTCGAGGTCTTCTACTCACCTTTGGAAATCCATTAAGATAATATTGCAGGTATGGAAAGTACAAAACAAATAATGTACGCAGAAGGAGTTTGGATCTCGACAGAAGAGAAAGCTAAAATCACAGAGCAATTTCGAATTATCTCATTACTGTGTACAGAGACCAAAATATATTTTAGTATCGTATACCGAAGATTTTTGCCTTTTCTGATAAAAAAAATAGTATATTTATACTTAGAATATTTATACGTAGAATTCCTGGGGTGCAAAGTTGTGTTGAGTACATTGGGGTCTTATCTTAAGTGAAAAGGGGTGTTAAAAGAGAAAGAAATGCCTATAAGTTGTCTAGTTGGACCTGGCCAACGCCTAGAGATCATTCCCACGTAAACTTGTCGTAGAAACATTAATTAGGCGTTTTGTACCGGGCAGAACATAGAAACTCATCACGGATGTTTATGATCAATTCCACTTTAGGGTTTAATCAGACCTTGTAACATCAGACTCACACAAACGTGCACCTTTTCAACTACACTGATTGTCTTTGCAATAAATATGCTCGTAATGTCGGCCCTGTTTCCACTACCGGAGTTCAACAACTATATCTCCCAGCTTATATGGACGATCTCATTGTCACTACGTACTCTATAATAGGATGCAATTGGATATTGCAGAGTTTAGACAGAGGAATCAAGTAGACTAGATTGAACTTTAAGCCAGATAAATGTGAATCCGTGGTAATAAAAAAGAGATATTAGAAAACATGTCTTTGCAATAGAAGAAAGAACTATCGTGACTTTGGATTATATTGGAGTAAAAAGGTTATGGAAGTCCTTATATATAACCCTGAAATACACAATATCCAGTGAAACTAACCATATCAGTTTTTATACGTGACATGTCAAAATAGACAAGTCAGGATATCAAGGGTGTTTTAAACTTGGCTATATCACCATTGCGTACTACCCGAATTTAATGGTCCCTCCAAAAATATAGCGTTCCCATCTCGACTGTTGAGATATGAGAAAGAAAAGAAAGCGGTCTACTCCGGAGATTATTCGAATTTTTGAGAGTCAGAGCAGAATGCCCCCCGCTTATGTAGTAGAGATGATATCTATTCAGTGAAGCCGACTTCAGCTCTAATCACTGGGCGCATGGCTTTTCCACAAGCGCCGGAGGGAGCTCTGCGAATACTCGGCGAATGGTGGCGATAACCTGGCTTTGGTTTTGTGGGGAGTCATGTTGGTGATTTTATCGCTGTATGACTAAACGAAGTAGTCCAGCGGGTTCAAGTCGGGGGAGAGGCGGGCAGTGAGATGAGATCATAAAGTCGTATCACTCCTTCTGAAGCCAATCCTAGGTCTCTTTGGACTTGTGGGCTGGCGCTGAATCCTGCTGTCACACTAAGAGTCTGCAAGCAGCCACCCGATTGTACCAGGTGCACTTTTCAGCACATACAGATGCACTTTGGTGATGCCTTTCAAACCGACTTCGAAGATATGAGGTGACATATGGGGCCCTCACTTAGAAACAACATCAAAGACAATAACCGTGGCCGGAACCTTCGTTGAGCTGTGTCCGCGCGAGTTGCAGAGCGGCGCTCATTGAACATAGTGTCACTTTCGGACATAGTAGAGGCTCCTATCGATCTTAGGATTTGTACAGAACTGTCCAAATAGTAGAATAAAATACAGATCAACATGTTATATAAAAATGTTTAGTAAATGTTTAATGTATCTTCATAGCTGTTTATTTTTTAAAGTTATTGATTGCAAACTATTATCCTCCTCTTTCTTAGTTGTTTGAAGATGTTTCGGCCAACTATTCCTCTGTCCATCGTCAGGTGGTAACTGCGACGGGATAGGAACTCCGAATCTCCTAACCGCATTCTCATCAATTACTGCCACCATTAGTTGTTGTCCTCTCACCACGTTTTCACCAAGATAGCCCCTGGTCGGCTTTGGGTAAGATTTAAACCGCTATATTTAGGCAATTCTCACCTGGAACCGTAGACATCAACGTCTCTATCTACTGCGCCACGGGCCCCGACGGGCGATCAAGGTTGGGTTCTCGGCCTTATAAATCCACGTTCTGATCTTCCGTGGTCGGATCCGTACCGACTAGTATATATATTATTTAATTCGCATTCCTTATTGAGATGAGTATTATTTATTAATTTATTTATTGCGGACATTTATTCTCATCTTTCTGAGAGGTTGTTTCACGATTACAACGACGTAAGCCAGAAGAATAGTTAGACTAAACGTCGTGAAACAACTAAGAAAGATGGGATTAATAGTCTACAATAAATAAATAAATCAATAATACTCATCTCTATAATGAATTCTAATTAAATAATATATATAATGTTTATCTTACTTTATTTTTGCATTAGTAATTAGTTTATGTTAATCATTTATTGTTATTTTTTCCGTTAATTTCTTGTATTCAATGCGTATCACAGCCTAGATATAAGTCTATAGAGGGTCAGTGAGTATCGAATAAACGGTGAAAAAACATTGTGATTATCGATGATGATGAGACTTCGGCAATTTTTATTATTAAAGATAATATCTACACCAGCAGTTATTTATATCAGACTTTAAAATGACTATGTTATGGCCATCTTGGAAGCTGCCCACGGTATTGCGATCCACAATCGGACAGTTCGAGGAAAAATCTCTGTCCATGGAATTTTCGTTTACCTTTACATCCTGAGTCGGAAGCCTTTTAAGAAAACTCAAGTACCTCCAATTTCTGTTAAATATTTACAGTAGCATTCACAAAGTCATGTGATTGAACAAGCAGAATTAAATTAATATACAGTGATAGATTGATTGAGTTATAACTAAAACAAGTTCCTTCAGTCTTTGATAGACTATGGATACCCATGAAGGTGTGCCTGCGCGTCAATTTTTTTGTGGCAGGGGGCGCGCAATCTCCAACCACACTTCTCCTGAGTTGACATTGTTAAATACCAGTGGCAAGTGAAGTGTATGTACAGGACGACTGGAAACAAATGCCGAGATATGGGTAGAGCATATACAGCGCCTAGAATTCCCAAACATTCACCCATCTGGAACTAACTAGGCTCAACGTTGCTTAACTTCGGTGATCTGACGAAAACCGGTGTGTCAACGCGATTATATCGTATAACTAGATAGATAGGTAGCTAGATAGATGGAGACTTTAAAGAGCTCTAACATGGTAGTATACTAATCCGCTAAATCATATTTGCAAGTATTGACCAGCGATTTAGTCTCGAGTCGATCAGCCATCAAACTTTCACTCGCTTGTTCCGTCTCTCGTGACGCCAAATGATCTTCCTCTGCTGTTGGAAACAATGATCGATGAACCAATGCGTCAATCTCTAAACACTGTCGCTATTTGCCGTCAACTTAATCACACTCTGACCCATCGCTCGTCTGAATAACTTTCCGACTAATGGTAGTACAGCATTAGCATGGTTAACATCTGATTTCTGCCTGTTAAAAAAGGGGATTGGTTGTTGGCTGGTTGGTTGTTTTTGTTTTACGGCATATCAACCCTTTTCAGGTTATTTTAATGCCGAATCCAGTGATTTTGTAGATTTTTTTTAATAGAATATATTTTTTGTTTTGTTTTTGTTTTTCAAGTAGGTTTCTATTTAACCCATAGTTTGGTTGGTTGTTTTGTTAGTTGGTTGGTTCTTTTTGTTTTACGGCATATCAACCCTTTCCAGGTTATTTAATGCCGCATCCGGTGATTTCGAAGAAAATTGTTTTAATTGAATATATTTGTTTGTTTTTTTTATATTTGCAACTCGGTTTCTATTTAATCCATAGTTGGGAGCCTTACAGGTACTACCATTTCGGGTAGGAGTGGACCTGGGAGCAATAGCAATTAAAGTGTGGCTCCACGGTTCCCAAAGCCCGCAAGATGGGGCCTCACGATCGGATATAGTTTAAGGTAATATCCAGGACCCCAGAGTTGGGACTCTAACAAGCACTACCACTCCGAGTCAGAGTGCACCTGGGAGCAATGGCAATTAAGGGGTGGTTCCACACTCCCCAAAGCCCACAAGCTGGGGCCTCACCATCGGATATAAGGTTATATCCAGGACCAAAATGGGGAGTGTCGTGGTTTGATGCGTTTTAACTTTTGTATTAATGCTTTATCCATCCGCACTGTTACGCCGTTTAAAATAGCATTTGTAAAGATGCTTACTTTGAGACACGCCCAGGAATCTTTGAAAAGATACCTGGCTGTCGATATGTCTTGTGTAATGTTTAAACTAGATGTGTTTTTTCAGGTCACTTTAAAGTTTTAAATAAAATTTTCATCGAGCTGTCACTGTTTCAGTTCTACATAAACTTTCGTAGGTCCGCTAATAAAAGTCTGTATAAATTTTCCATTAGACTCTCAATTTGATTTGCAAATTAAATTTGCGTCTGCCTGTTACATTTATACTTCAAATAAAATGTTCGTCGGTTTTAAACGTTTAAATGTAAAATAAATATTTGGTTACTCTGTCGATTTCATATTTGCGATAAAAATCTTTGCTCTGTTTGGTTTAAGTTTGAAATATAATTTTTGTATGTCTGTCACATTTAGATAGATAATAACATTCAGGTCACTTTATTAAGTGGAAATAAAATGTTTTACAGTCTATGACTTTAAATGATTGAAAATAAAATTTACGAAGTTCTGGGCCCAACTCTCTTCCCTGATTTACATCAATGACCTCCGAAGTTCTTGGCCCAACTCTCTTCCTTGATCTACATCAATGACCTCGCTAAACACATACTTAAATCATTCGTTGACATCTATGCTGATGACACGACCATCTAAGGCAACACATCAAAGGCTGTAAATGACAAAGTTCTCTCTGATTCTCTCTCCTCTGATCTCGAGCGCGTGGTTCAGTGGGGGGAGATGTGGCTGGTTACCTTTAATGCATCCAAAACCAAACTCCCATCCTTACATCATCAACGCTCTGATCCCCAGCTGGCATCAATTGTGATGGATGGCTCTCGTCTGGGTAAGGCCCCGTGTTTTGACAAGCTTCTGGGTTTGACCTTTACTCCTGATCTGAAATGGAACACGTACATCAAGTCTGTTGGCAAGGTCGCTGGAAAGATGGTGGGATCCTTCTACCGCTGCAGAGGATATCTCACTACTGATGCAATTCTCTATCTATATAAAAGCCAAGTACGTCCAAGGATGGAATACTGTTGCCATATCTGGGCAGGATCTGCCAAAAACAGCCTATAATGCCTTGACAGAGTACAAAATAGACTTCGTGGCTCAGTGGGGGATGCCCTTTTCTCTACCCTGCAACCCCTCTCCCACAGAAGAGACGTTGCGAGCGTATCCTTGTTTTATCGTTATTTTCATGGCAGGTGCTCGTCTGAACTCCAATACCTGGTCCCCCCTCGCCAATCTTTCACGAAAAACACCCGTCTAGCTGAATCCACAGTGAAAAATTTCCCTCACTCTATATCTGTGCCTAAATCAAAACGCGGATTCCATGAACAAAGCTTCTTTCTTAGAACTGCACGCCTGTGGAACTCTGTTCCGTCTGCCTGCTTCCCTCCGGACTACAACTTGAATGTCTTCAAGTCCAATGTTTACAAATTCCTAATGAACCGCCCCCTTAAGTAAACACTTCATAAAATCTCCACACTAACATAATGTACTTGCAATAACCCTTATCCCTGAGTGCCTTCCGGGCCTTGATAAGTGGTGATCAATGTGTAAAAAAAAAGGTTTTGCTATACTTATGTTTATAATAACATATCTTTGGGTCTGTTACAGTTAAATTTAAAATAAGAATTTCCTCAGTCCGTCGGGGTTAGATTTGAAATGAAATTTTCTTAGTCCGTCACGGTTAAATTTAAAATAAAATTTTCCTGTTGTTAATTTAAATTAAAAATAAAATTGTCTATATCTCCCACGGTTCAATTTAAAATTAAACATTTCCTCATTCAGAAACGGTTAAATTTAAAATAGTTTTTTTTTTAATCTGTCATGGTTAAATGTAAAATAACATTTTTTCATGCATATCACGATTAAATTTTTAAAAAATGTTCCTTAGCCTTACGGTTAAATTTAAAATATTAATATCCTCGATCTGTCATGTTTTAATTTTAAATAAAAATTATCTTCAGTCTGTCACGATTAATTTTAAAATAGTTTTTTATTAATCTGTCATTGTTAAATGAAAATACCATAAGTCTTTCATATTTAAATATAAAAAAAAAATTGCGTTGCTCTTTTAATCTATGATTTTAAAATAGTCGTCGGTCTGTCCTATTTAAATTAAAAAGAAAATTTTCATCGGCTGTTCAGGAAAAATCTTTTATAGAAAAACTTTTGTCTTCCCGCCAATTGTAAGTTGAAAATGCAATTTATGTCACTCTATCGATTTTTAATTTACCAAATAAAATTTTTTGTCGGACTCCAAGTTTTAAATAAAAAAAAAAGGCTACGTTTGTTGCAACTAACGCATTTTGTAAGAAAAGTATTTGACGATTTGGTTAATAGCTTGTCGCGGTTTAATTCTAAATGTATTCGTTTTATCGTCTCTTACGATTAACACGTGTCGGCAAACGTTCGTACTTTTTCTTTGCCTGTCTGTGAAGCACATGATTATTAGAGCTATGGCACAGCAAATTTTTGTCATTGTTTTGATTCGCGAGTATATTTCTGACGCAGTTACACTCAGTTAATCAACCGAGAATCACATAAAACATGTAAAATATTAACGTATATATACTCGAGAGTCAAAACACCGAAAAGAATATTCTGTTGTCACAGCCTATGTGATGATACATTTCCACACTTTTCATGTGTAACGTTGTTTAGGAACCAACACATTGTATGCTCAGTCCCAATGCAGAAAGAGAATTCAAGATAATGCTTTTCCTTTGTAGCAACGACATTTATGTTCTCACTGTGACGGCTGTCATGCTTCCAACGTGATTTTCAAATGTAAATTTCGCGCCTCACAAGATCTCGAAAGTTATTTACGTCTTTCTCGTGATCGCCTGCTTTCTTCTTTTTTATTTTCTTTTAACTTTACCGGTGACGTCATTTCGCTTGCATTTGCGAATAGCGTTCCACGCAATGTCACATATGCAGTTGTTTGGCTCATTGTGGTGGATGTGCAATAGAGGCAGTCAAGGCAGTGCACCTGCTCTACACATGCTCATATGGTTGGGTTGAATCATAGCAATTCTTAATCCCATCATCCATGCTTTCTACTGGAACCTGTGTGCTTCTTAACCAGGAGACACGGCTTCGACAGGAAATATTCTCATGGGAATAGGAGTGGGCATTCTATTGATTTTGCTTTACAGTTGTAGTCTGGTATCTCACTAAAGTGTTGTTAAGGGTTCGATATGACCGTGAAAGCCTCTTTGCATCAAATAAAAAGCATCACTAATATAATCTACGTGCGTCGATCGTTCACTCTCTCACGCTGAAGTTTAGAATAGCTTCATCCTTGATAAATGTGCAGATTGAACGGACGCAGCCTGAAAATAACCGTTCTTATTTTTAATGCCTTCACGATTACAGCGTCTTTTATCACCCGGTCGATCGGCCCGGCGCACACATGGACTTACACCCGTCCCTTTGGTGTTCCATGTTGCCTGAATAACTCTGACTGTTTTACTCAATGCTCTGCTGTGAACACTGTCAGAAGTGGATTGCTTGATCGATTACTCTAAGTCAATGAAGTATTTGCTAGACATGAACAAAGAAAATCGATATGGACATTGCTTCAAGAATCTAACCGTTAAGGCAATAAATAGTTAAAACTACTTATTATTTATATTGTTTCCTTCGTACTAGTATTTTTTATTCACGAGTCTAAATTAGATATGGTAATTTGAGTTCATGTGACAACAAGTCGCTACAGATATTCAGTCCTTTCTGCATTTTCCCGGTTAAACTCATTTCGCTTTTTCTACGTATTCTTTTTACTAGATATCTAGTCTTTTATGCCAATGGCTAATGGCTTCCTTCAAAATTTAAAAAAAAATATGCTTATCAGTTTTCCGGGCGAGGTAGTTTTTTACCCACGTTCAGCCTAAATAAGGCATCTCGCCACTTGGACGTAACGGGCTACTTTTTGGGACCATGCATAGAGAAGATTAACAAGATGTTAGTTTGCGTTACGCTAAAACTTTCGCATATCAGTACATCAGAGAAAGGTAGTATAAAGGAATTTCCAAAGTCTATCTGTTCGAAGGAAGAAACTATTAGAGTAGGACGTTTCCTAGTATTTAGGGACCAACATTTATTTAGTATTTAGGGATCAAAACGTAGATTCCATAGTCAAAGCTTCTTTCTTAGAAGTGCACGGCTGTGGAACTCTCTTCCGTTTGCCTGTTTCCCACCTGCCTACAACTTGGATGTCTTCGAGTCCAACATTAAAAATTCCTGATAAACAGCCCACTTAAGTAAGCCACTCTATCAAATCTCCATTACTAACGATTACTACGATATTTTCCTATTGATTACTGTACACACAATAACATTATCCCCGAGTAGCCTCCTGGCCTTGATAAGTGGTGACTTCCATGTAAAAACACACCTCGACAGAGAAATTGTGTTATTTTGTGGCTACGCTGATTTGATCGAAAATATGTGTATATAAGGCACAATATTGCGGCGACGGGACAGAGGTCGAACGTTAATTGACAAATCGGTACCTATTACATTGGGTACTCTTCTTAAGACTCTTTTGCGGGAAAGACAATAGATGTACAGGCACAGATGTGGCAGCGATACTCTATGAATTAGCGAACGATGGGGTTTGTAGATAAACAGGATAATCTAGAGTATGAGTAGTATTCAAGCAAAGTAGAGCGAACCCACCTTCTTTGCAGCAGATTTTGCAGCGTCCTTAATGTATTTCTTTCAGATCAAACTGCCTGTTATTGTTAAGGTGAGAAGTTTGAAGAAATAATTCTCAGGTAGGGTGTTATTTGTCATGAGTATCGGTGGTTTGGAAGACTTCTTGTAATTGTTAAATGAGAGCAGCTTAGTCTAACTAGCATTAAATGTCAACATCCATTTACGGTCCCATTCCACTATGGTCTGGAAGTCATTCTTTTTAAGGATTCTGCAATTTTATTAAATTCATGTACATCTGTTCTTTCTTCGTGCATGTTATAGAGCGTTGTATCATCAGCAAATATACCCATCTCGGATACAATGTTATCAGGAAGGTCCTTAATGAATATTACGAATAGTAATTGTCCCAAGATCGCCCATTAGGTATTCCCGCATTAAGGTTATGCTGTTTG
Organism: Euprymna scolopes; assembly: GCF_053919585.1. NCBI lineage: Eukaryota > Metazoa > Mollusca > Cephalopoda > Sepiida > Sepiolidae > Euprymna > Euprymna scolopes. The sequence continues at coordinate 25,067,215 of NC_136494.1, forward strand.
TATGTACGTTCATCAACCACGACCTGGATGCTTCTATTGTCTTAGAAGCATTAAATTATATTTAGTATTCATCCAGCTATACCGTAGTATCTAATTTTCATTAGCAGTCCTTCAAGCTATAATGTAAAAGGCCTTGGGTATATAAAGAGCTCTAATTCTGGATTCGCCTGCCTTATTCAATACATCGTATATGCGTTCAGAGATTACCGTTAATATACCTACAGTAGAAAGATATTGCCCAAATCCATAGTGTTTGTCAAAAAGAGGATAAGCATTTTGATAAGGTATCGATGGTACTTTCACGAAACGCTATTTACAACCTTTTATTTTTATTTTCTGCTGTGCACCCTTTTTTAAGGTGGTAACTTTTGAGTCATCGTTTGAGAAAGATGATATGTATTCTTGTTGGACGTATGAAAAATGATAGCGTAATGTGCTCGTATGAATACTGAGTCGAGCAGATGTACAGGTAGAAGTGTCACGAGTAGTTTGCCAAACAAGCATGCTTCCAATAACATAGCGTGCTAATTAGACCTGTAAGGTCAACGCCAAGGTATAAAGAGCAGACAGACCGAGATGATGAAGTCATGGACGTCGAGTTAGCAAAGAAGGAAGGCTTTAGGAGTCCTGTTTGTAAAGTTTCATATGAATGGCAATATAGGCAGGTAATATAATATTTTGAAAAGTTTGCAGTCACCTAAGTCACAAAACAGATCAAAGTTATTTGATTGTCCGATTATGTGCCTTTATACCTGCTCATATATCTGCCTAACTAAATAAGTATATTACTTTTTTGTTTCTCTCCTGAATAATATTTGTAATTATCAAACGGTAATATTTCACTGCATAATACATTGAAGAACGTTTTAAAGGTTTCCCTTAAAATACTAATCGTTCCTTTGTATATGATACATAATCCTGTTTTCACAACTATAGCGAATGCCTACACCTAGACAGAAGTATAAATATTCGTATAAACGCGTCTATGAGAAAAAAGGAAATAGACGAAGAAAAAAATGGTGACAATGAAACAATAGAAAAGAGTACTGACAGCAATAGGGAACTACGATGAAGAAGAACAAAATATAGAATACTAGCTGTGCCCTGGCACGCTTTGCTGTGGCTCGATTTGGTGTAACGTGAAGAATCTCCATCACCGCGGTTTTAGCACCCGGAAATCTACCAAAGAAATATATGTTGTTATATACGAACGTGAGACGGACGTTTCCAACCCTAAAAAAAGAAGAAGAAAAAGGAAGAAGAATGGATAAAAATTGGGTTCCTATTGCCGCCTCTAAGAAAAATACTTAAAAAAGGGGGGAAAAGAAAGAAAGAAACGATGAAAATAGAGCGAAGGGCATCGAACAAAGTTAAATGTAACGGAAATGACTTATGATATGTTTATTTAAAAAAAAAGAGATTGGAAAGACAACGAACAAAGAGCAGAGAAACGGAAGATAAAGGAAAGATTCGTTGTAAATAATTTTTTTGTTAATGCAAAAAAAAATTCGGCTGTTTTATAAAGAAAGAAAGGATGTAAAACTTGCCAAATGAAAGGAAAAAAAGGAAAGAAAGAAGAAATAAAAAAAAGAAAATGGAAAGATAGTGGAAACGGAAACAGAAACAGAGAAAAGTTAAAAAAAGAAAGAAAGAAAGAAACATACAGAAAAAACTGAAAGACAGAAGACAAGATTTGAAAAATGGAAAGATCGTGAAAACGACATACAGAGATAAGAAAAAAAAAACAAATAAAATACAAAAAAATCCAAAGAAACGATGTTATACATGGCGTAGAACGCGACAAGCAAAACGGAATTGAAGTAATATAATTTTTATTTTAAGGAAAGAAAATGTAAAGTTTTTGTTTTGTTTTTGTTATTATTTTGAACCAACGTAAAAGTAAGCGTGGTGCGTTTCACCTAAATTACAGTCAAGTTTTTATAGAAACCTAACCCGGTGTTCGTCCGTAAATGCCTCCTATGAACGGTCACGGACAGTGTAAAGTGATGGCGGTGAAAGTATGAATTTATTAGAGAGAGAAGAATTTACTACTTCCATTGATCCTAAGCGATTTTGACAGTGAACTCTCACCAGATAAAATATAGGAAGCTCAGAAGATCAGCGAGGTAGTGGATACGTAATATGCCTATACCTCAGATAACGCGATGCAGTTTGTGTACAGTGCCTATGCATAAAATCTCTGGATTTTCAATCCTATTCAGGTAAAACTCTGAGGAGAAAATGAGTTCATTTTATTTATATAGAGAAAGAATAGAGAAAGATAGAAGATAGAACAGACGATAGACATAGAAGAGAAGAGAAAATTAACTCGGATCTTGTAAGATAGTCAGCAAGCACGTGTCACTCTGAAACCTATTGAAATTGTGCAGTAAGATGCGGCATCATCTATCATTACTAGGAACAACGTAAGAAAACTCTGGCAAATAGCATTAAAAAACATTTTTGTCTTATACATAGGCGCAGACGAGTATCGCGCACTTAATTAAGGCATTTTTATAGTGATTAAAATACATGGGATTCCAACATAATCAGTTATAATTAGAATCACTCACAAAGTCACATTTAACTACAGATACAAATCTACTACTTGAAGGCCACCGGCAATTAACACAAGTAGCAAGGGAAATTAAATACCTATAAATGGTAAATCGATGGGAATACATAGTAAACAGTCAAAGAGTATTGTACGTGCGGGGGTCAAAATGTTGCATTTATGCTAAAGTTTTAACTCAAGTTCATGCATTTATAACGATTTTATTTTGTAAAGCAATCATTAACAAGTAATCTTAGAAATGCATCCTTCTTAATACATACACACACACACGTGTGTGCTTTGTTATGGTTTATTGTCGATGATGATAGCTTATGAAGGCTATTTTAAGATGATTTATTTCAACTGAACAATTTAAAACGCTGAAACTTATGAACAATAAAAGGAACAGCATCTTGGGATTTGGAATATAGACATTTTGTCATTTATATATATATATATATATATATATATATATATATATATATATATATATAAATGACAAAATGTCTATATTTCAAATTTCAAGATGCTGTTCCTAAGAGAGAATTTACGGAAACCACTAAAAAACGCATCGGAGCACAAAAACTAGGAACTGGAGACTTCTGGAAAATCTACAACACCGTAGTAAATAATGGGCAATCAACAATTCCCCCACTCACCAACAATCACGAGGGGGTCTCCTCAGCAACCGACAAGGCTAACATGCTTGCCAGTCGGTTTGCCTCAAACTCCACACTGGACCCTTCCAACCACCCCCTACCTGACTTTCCTATGCGGACAGACGTCACGCTAGACGATCTGAAAATCACCCTTGCTCAGGTGCATGCCATCAAAAAACACCTTGACACTTCAAAAGCATGTGGACCCGATCTCATCCCAGCTGTGCTATTAAAAATTGCTCAGCCGAAGTAGCTCCAGTTCTCACCAAACTCTACAACAAATGCCTTAATGAAGCTTGTTTTACGGGCTGTTGGAAAACTGCTTCTGTTGTACCAGTATTCAAGAATTCTGAGGAAAGGACTGACCCATCAAATTATCGCCCCATTAACCTCCTCCCACTTTTGGCCAAAATATTTGAGACCTTACTAAACCATGGTCTAGTCCGTTACCTTACAAATGCTAAACTTCTGACTGACAAACAATATGGATTTAGACAAGCCCGTTCCACAGCAGACATCCTAACTGTAATCTCTGAACGTATATACCATTCACTGGACAAACCGGGGGAGGACAGAGGAGTAGCTCTAGATATATCTAAGGCTTTTAACAGGGTATGGCATGAGTGTCTCCTCAGGAAAATTAGATCATACGGTATCACTGGTAGAATACTTAACACAATTAAATCCTTCTTAGATAAGAGAAAAATCCAGGTTGTCCTTGTAAAAAATATGATATAAATGCGGGAGTGCTTGGACCTCTATTTTTCCTGATATTCATAAATGACCTCCCCGACAAAATTGCCTCTGAGATGGGTATATATGCTGATGACACTACACTCTATGGCAGGCACGACAGGAAGACGAATGAACACATTTCTAAAGAAATGGCAGAAACACTAGAGGAAGACCTCCAATCTCTAGTTGAATGGGGACAAAAATGGTTGTTCACGTTCAATGCCACCAAGACTAAACTAGTTTCATTCAATAATTACAAGAAACCCTCTCTACCACCTTGGCAAGGTTCAAAAGAGAGTCGCAAACCTGATAAGCCCTGAACTGGCATCTAAGCTTCAGCCTCTGTCACATCGACGAAATGTTGCATCCCTCTGCCTTTTCTACAAGTATTTTAGTGGTAAATGCTCTGCCGAACTGCAATCACTTGTACCCCCACGACGTGAGCACTCTCGACAAATCCGACAGGCTGTTAAATCCCACCCCCACACTGTAAAGATCCCTAGATGTAAAATATCTTCCCACAACAATAGTTTCTTCCCCAGAACCGCTAGATTTTGGAATTCCATTCCAGGTCCCTGTTCCCCAACAGTACTGACGTGCAGAAGTTCAAGTGTAACGTGAACCGACACCTTGCTACCTAAGTCCCTACATATTACCCCAGCAGTTGTTGCACCTGATAGTAGCTCCCTACAAGTGACAATTTGCCTTGTTTGGGGTGAAAATGTAATAATAATAATAATAATAATAATAATAATATATATATATATATTATTTGAATACTCTTTCGGGCATACATGTAAGTTATCAATAAACATGCGCGTAATAATATTTGAATAAAAAATTTAAATAATAAATTAATAATTATGAATAATTTATCATAAAAATGTGGGGCCACTAAAATGTAAACAAAGGTCAGATAACCTCTGTCTTAAGAGCGCTCGGAGAGCGAACGAAAGAAGAACAAATACTATAGAATCGCTAATAAAAAATGAATCAACACACACACACACACACATACACACACACACACACATATATATATATATATATATATTGAGTAAGATGATTGATAATTTAAAATTAAAATAAAAAATTGAAAATCCGTTTCATATGGAAAAACAAGCATAATCAATAAATTTTACGATCGTTTCGGAAACGATATTTTTTTTTATTAAGATAGACAATAAGTCTTGGACAACAATTTTATCATATAGTTTTTGAAACAAAGTTTCCTTATCAGCAAAAATATTGGGTGTTTTTCTTTAAAGACACCAAAAATAAACCTAGCCTTTTTTAAAAGTAAGGCAGATGTATATTTTAATGGTTCGCCTTCTAAAAGTCGTTAATATCATCGTCAATGCATTAATTGGATGGTAAACGTTTACTTTGATACGACTTTTAGAAGGCGAACCATTAAAAGATACATCTGACTTTGTTTGGTCTTCCATCTTAAATCGATATTTAATGTTTTATTTTAATTATACATTATCCATCATCTTACTCAATATTAAAATAGCTCTAGGATATATATATATATATATATATATATATATATATATATATATATATATATATATATATATATATATATATACCTATCGAGCCTCTTATATATCTACATTACAAAAACACTGCTTCTTTTATTTTAATCGTATTAATGAATTTACTAATACATTAAAATATACTCTGCTCTTCAGACTATTGTTTTAATCCCCTTTATATATATATATATATATATATATATATATATATATATATATATATATATTATAACGAGCAATATTTTATTTTATTTTAATTGTATTAATGAATTTACTAATACATTTAAATATACTCTGCTCTTCAGACTGTTGTTCTAATCCCTTTAATATATATATATATGTGTGTGTGTGTGTGTGTGTGTGTGTGTGTGTGTGTGTGTGTGTGTAAAGAGAGAGAGAGAGTATTAGAGAGAAAGGAGTATAAATAGATAAATTGGTAGATAGATAAATAGATAGATAAAAGTTAAAAATATTACTTGTTTGGAAAATTTTGCTTTTTGCACCGTCTTGCTAATAAATCGTCAGTCTTAGAAGAAATATTTCAAATAATAAACAAAAAACTAGCGGCTTTTTTTATATTTAGTAGTCTCATGAATTATTTTTGAAAGCCTTAATTAAATCATCCTCCATTCGTCTTGCAGAGTTCAAAGTAGAAAAGAAGAATTATTTCATCAACTATTCTGCACGCTACCGAAACTCTTTGTCGATTCACTCTCAATCGAATCTGAAGGGCGGGGAGGTTAGAGTTGGGGTGAGTCTTGATTTAGCCATTCATTGCACATGTGACAGTATTGGTTACCAAAGCGGACAATTTATTTTTTAAATAATTCTTTAAACAGAAAGTTTGATTTCTAGCTAAGTTTTTTTTTCCTTTATTTTTTTTTAAGAACCAGAACTTACTTTTGATGCTTGTACGCACTGCATCAACGTAGTGAGAGCATCTATATTTCGTCACTCTCCCTGCAAAACATTCTCAAAACAAAAACGTTTAGCTACAGCCACTGTCAACAATTTCCCTCCATCGGTGCTTAAATCTAAACGTGATTCCATGAACAAAGTTCCGTTTCAAGAACAGCTGATATATTGAACTCTGTATTCTGAGTCTGAACTCCAGTTTACTATAAAAGGGTTGTTTTCAAGTCCAATGTAAACTAGTTCTTGATGAGACATTATTTCATATAATCAAAATCTACACAATTAATACCACTATCAATCACTTTGATGTTGCCTCGCATACCTCCTACACTCATTCGCCCTTACCCTCAAGTGTAATTCAAACCTTGATAAATGATACCGTCCATATAAAAAGATGTTGTCATTTTTAAATAATAGAAATCTCATATATGACATTATTATTCGTCTCATTAAAAGATATCTCGATTGAAAATCTTGTTCTGGCTATTTAAATTGTTATTTCTTTATTTTCGAAAGGACATAAGGTTCTTTATAAAAGAAAAGAAATCAGCTGATAACCCTGTGCCAACTTTGTTGCCACTGAAGCTTAAAGGGCTATTATCATATGGGCCAGATTTATACACGTTACACATAAGGGGCATAACGTCATTAGTAATGACATTAGTTAGTGTGAATTAAGAGATCATGTAGAGTGACGTCATGTTTTCAAACGAATAAAAACGTTTTCCAGATCAGTCTTCTGTGGACGCTCTGCGAAGGAAACACGGTCAATAATGTAGAAAACTTAATTTAAATGCAATTTAATACAAATGTCACGTCCATGACGTTTCTGAATTTTTTAGATGAAGATTGCGTATACGTATTATTATTCATCGGACTACTGTTCTCATTTTGAAGGTGACAAGATACACCTGAAGAAGGTCGGAGGTTAAATCGACCGGAACCTTAAGAAAATCACACTCAAGATGAGAACAGTAGTCTGATGAATAATGATACCTTACGACGATGCCTGTCCGTCTCCGTCATTCAGTTCAGTAAGTTAGAAAATAAAGTAAAAACGTAACAATTACCTAAAATAACATTACTTTTCCCTCTCCTTAGTTCTTTCAAATAAAATTTGAAGACATTTCACGAACATTTTGTGTTACCTTCTTTATCAGAAGGGGGAGTAAAGCACGTATAAGGACTTTTTTACTTTTGATATTAAAAAGCAGCCGAAGTCGGAAGTTAAGCAATAAATCTGTTTACGGCACATTGAAAAATATTACAAGTTGGCACGGGCGGAGAAAAATAAAGAAAAGATAGACTTCTAAAACAAGCAACGTTAGATAAATATCGTCATCTAAGAACATCTACAATGAAAAGAATAAGGTAATTCTGAATTTTTGAGATGAGGTTGGTTATTCGTATTATTTGGATTCATCGGACTATTGTTCTCATATTGAGTGTGGTTTTTTATAACGTTTCGGTCGGTGTACCATTTTTCAGGTGTATCTTGTCGAACTCAGTAATGTTTCTGTTGAACTTGGGAATTTGGACAACTCAAAATACTCTAACAACTGCGCCACGGACCCGCAAGTGGTTAGAGTAATTGGCAAAAGTGATATTCTTCTGAAGGTTGGATGTGCAATTCTCAGTGTGGGTGACCGAAAATACAATTACAAATTACTTAGGACCTCTATCCAGTTATTGCTGACGAAGCAAGGACACGCTATCTTCGTGAAGTAAATAAAGGGTTCCCCTCGAAATTCCGTCAAACTCCCATGTTCGACAGGCACATTTCCGAGTTCGACAAGATACATCTGCAGAAGCCCGGAGGTTACATTGACCAAAACGTTATGAAAATCATACTCACGATGAGAGCAGTAGTCCGATAAATCAAAATAACACGAAAGCATAAGAGTGTTTCAGATGTATTTATGTTCATAGATACATTTACAACGTAGTCTTTACATGTCAACAATCGGGACCAGCACGTTGTATAGAGAAAAAAACCCAAAAAACAAGGAAACAAGTCAACTCTACACAAATACTTTTCTACAGTTAAAACAACATACATTTATTTTCAGGTATTTCCAGAATAATTACTCGTCTCTTGTCCAAAAGTCTTCGCATCCACCAATGTGCTTAACAAGACCTTGTCGCATCGAATGTTGCTAGTGACATACGTGCATCCACGCTCTCTTATACATATGAAGGTAGATTTAAAGCAAACACTGATGTGCATCTTTGCTGCGATGTTACAGTAATAGGAGGCTGCCAGACAATGTGGAATAATTAGAGTAAATGTACTGGCAATGTTTAGAAAATTAGATGTTGTTTCTCCAGGATAAATGTTTCCACAATATTATGTGCGAATGGCAGCTGTGATATAGACGACTGACAAGTGTAAGAAAAATGAGGTTCAATGCATACTTCGTCAGTGTTCGGAAAGTTATTCGTAATCGTATTCGTATGCTTCGTCAGTATTCGTACGATTATTCATATTCGTATTCTCAATCACCAATAGCCATGACTAAAAATTCATTACCTGAAAGTACTTCGTTCAAAATCCTCGGCCGAATGTTCACAGGGAACATGAGTTGGAACAGATATATCGAAAGGATTACCAAGGCTACTGCAAAGAAGATAGGGTATCTCTACCGTGCTAGAAAGGTTCTTACGTCTCAAAGTATCCTGCGTCTCTACAAGGCCACCAGTCGCCCATGTATGGAGTATTGCTGTCACATTTGGGCCTGCGCATCTGCTACTAGTCTCCCACTCCTGGACAGAGTTCAAAAGAAAGTCATCAACCTGATAGGTCCTGAACTGTTATCTAAGTTTCAGGTTCTGTCCCATCGACAAAATGCGGCATCCCTTCTACATGTTTTACAAGGAATGGTGGATGGTCCGACGAAGTACAAGATTGTACCGTGTATGCGTAAATACCCCCAATAAACCTGACAAGCAGCAAACTTCCACCCCTACACATTTGAGATCCCTAGATGTAACAAAGCCTTCTCCTCTAATACTTTCTTTCCTAGAACTGCTACTTTGGAATTTCCTTCCGAGTTCCTGCTTTCCTAACTTTACTGACATACAGAAGTTCAGGTGTAATGTGAACAGACATCTAGCTAGTCAACTCCGCACATAATATCTCTACAACTTATGTCCCTGATAGTAGCCCCCTACATCAAAATGGCACTTTGCCTTGTTTGGGGTGAAAATAGAATACTCATCAAAATAAAATGTAGAAGTTGAAGTTAGAAGAAAAAAAATGAGCAACAACTTGAAACTGGTCATATTTAAAGAAATTTTGAAAAAATGAAAAAAAAAAAAAACACGTATCAATTGGTTTAGAAAGTAAAACTTAAAAACGTAACACGTCTTTTTGGTAGAAATAATGTAAAATCTATTTCCAAGATTATTTAAGACGATGGTAACTTGCCAGACTTACCATTTTCCTTAAACACTCTAAATGGCTTCGTCTGAAATACTTAGCTCACTGAATATTGTGTGACCGGACGGATAATTATATGCGTAATTTTTACAGATATATAGTAAGTTGACAGAAAGAAACATTTCAGAGAAAGGTATTTCAGAGCCCACAGACATACTCGCACTGAAGAGCCTTCCGGTTTTAATACTCTGACCCCGAATCATGGAGTACTGAGTGGACCACAGCCAGCTGCTAGGGAGCCTTTTCTTTTTACATGGTAGTCACCACTTATCAAGACCCGGAAGCCACTCGGGATAAGGGTTATTGCGTGTACAGTGATCAATAGATAATATCGCGTTAATCGTTAGTAATGGAGATTTGATAAAGTGTCTTATTTAAGTGAAACAGTTTATCAGGTTTTTGTTATGGGACTCTCTTCCCTATCAGTGAGAGATTTGGTGGGGGTAGAATGTTTCAAATATGGGTTATCTCCTTTTTTATATTCCAAGCTATTGTTACGTTGTTGCTCTATAATAAAGGGTTGTATGTTTGTTGCGTCATCTCTAATAATGGACGTGTTATATTATATATTTATGTTGTATCATGAAGTGAATCGTGTGTGAATGACATGTATTTTCAGAACGTACCTCTGCTTCTTCGATGTTGGACCATCTGGAATTTCTCGTCCTGGAGGGAGACTTGATACCTGTTTTTGGATGAAGATTCAATCACTCCAAGATAAGGAATTAGTTATATAGTTTATTTCACTTTTCCCAGATGTCGTGCAGAAGTTGGAAAGTGAAATCGGCCTGTGTGGGTTCTTCTTCTACACACGTCAACGTTCGTTTCCCCCAGTGAAGAGGAGGAGACAACGGGAAGCCGTCCGTTGTCTTCTGAATCCAAATCAAATCTCAACGATTCAGCTAACCTGATCACATGACTCGCACGCAATCAAATCAGCTGATCTTAACTTCCGATCAACATGTCTACACTATAACTCACCTCTTCCCCCTCTCTCTTACTCTCTCTATCTCTCTCCCTCTCTCTATCCGTACGCTAACATTCCTTTCCCCCTTATTTATAAAAATGTATGACGAAGACATACATTTTTTTACTACCCACTTTTTCTAAGGGAATCCTAAGCTCACCCCACTGGCAAAGGAACTGTCATACCAGTATTCAATAAATCATAAATCAAATAAATAAAATTACATCTACAAATAATACCATGTGGCGCGAATCCTTGCGCCCTCGAAAGTCAACAACTCTCTGTGACCCCAGGGCATCCATCTCGCATCTTAGGATCATGCAGAGATCACGATATCTCTCGTCACGCTATAACGCGTTTCCACAAGCACATGACTCATACGCGATAAAAGATTTTTCTTATAATATTACGAGAGCATTTTTCTATGTCTCCCGCCGAATTACGCATGCGGAGAAAAATCCCACGAGAAAACGACAAAAAAAATAATTCTACAACCATTTCGAAAATTAGAATAAATATTGACTGAACCTTTGACTCTTCCAAACTTAAGAACTAGTTGACCCCTTATTCAAACCAGTAGTGTATCTTTTTTTTCGTACACTGCTTAATCTTATTTCTTTCTCTTTTTTAACATTTTATCATTATTATTACTATCATTATTGATTAATTAACAACATGTTCTTACTTATAAATTAATCATTATTTCAATAAACTCCACAAGGCAAGAATTCACTCCTCCTCCATTCTGCGAAGAAAAAAAAAATACATGTCCAAGAACAAGAAAAAAACCTGCACAATTCTGATGTGAGAAAACATCAATCGCATGAAAATATAAATTTAAAAAAAAATTCTTATAATCATTCACAAAGTCTCATCTCACCAATAAAAATTACAAATAACAAAAACATAGATTTGTGGAAACCCACAATTTTTCACGTCAGCACATTTTGAGGCCAGGTTACATAACCTTTGACCACGCCACAGAATCTCAAAAATAAAAAATAAAAATTTAAAATCACAGTCGTTTACAAAAAATACATAGACATTTACAATTAAAATACATAGTCGTTTCCAAAAAAAAAAAAAGGACTCACTTAAAATTTTCAGACAATCCTTCAAAAACAAAAATTCAACTCAAATAACAATCGATGGAAACTAAATTTGTCCACGTCACCCAATACTTGGGGTTTTCTGAAAAAAATATCACCTTTTACTTATCCGAGTGACTTTTATTATGTCCTTTTCTGCCATTGTCTCTACTGCCACTTACGCCACATCAGGGAAACTCCAATTGCTCCCTGAGGCTGGACAGAAACACATTTCGCTTTGCTATATTGGAAAACTTTTTTTTCCAGGTCGGTAACCGCGACTGCCTTTTAAGGCACATAGCTCAGCGAAATATATCGGGATTCCATCCATGGATTTTTCCATGTTGATCCTACTCGAAATCACAGAATCCCATCACCCTAAGACAACACTTGTATTTTTTTCTTTTTTTTTAATCTAAAAAAAAATACGTTTAAACATTTCATAAAATAGTTTACATACAATAACAGTTTTCCACACCAGAAAAAAAATTCTCACGAAAAAAACCGTACAATTAGAGAAATAAACAATTCCACATTAGCAGAAAGTATCCATTGTTTCTTAACAAACAAACAAAAATACACATTGTATTTTCCTAAAAGTACGCAACGCGTTTACAATTTTGCAACATTTTAACTTTATAAATGTTTAACTTATAAATTCATAACAAATATTTGATTGATGTGTTTCTCGCAACGGTGACAGTCATCTCATTCACCTCTGTAACTAAAGTTTTTGTGTTCTATTTTTTCTTTTTTTTCTTCTTTTTGCTTTTATCAGTATGTCGATTTAGCTATCTGTTTTTTTTTCTTATTTCTCTTAATTTATCAAATAATATAACTATACATAATTTTAATGCGTCTTTTTTCCGTTGTATCTATATTTTTTTCATCGTTGTTCAATGAAAGGACCCTACGTTGTTGTTTTTTTAACTGACCGTATATCTTTTATCATTCATTACGGCATATCGGCCTTTTTTTAATATTTTCTTGTAAACTTTCTTGTAAACAATAAAAACCTACGGTCGTCCAACATTAGAAATATCTTAACTAAATTACTAAAATGCTACAGCTTAGCAACTGAGCACGACTCAAATTAGTAGAAGCCATACTTATTAAAAAAAACTACAGCCCTTTTTAAACTGGATCTCATTTAACACCGGGACAAATATACACACGGCCTTTAATAACTAACAAGAAACTAAATAAATAAACTATGAAATAGGAAAATCGAAAAAAATAAAATAAAATAAAAAATAATTCGCCCCCAAACCTCCTGCACCCACCTTTATAGTCAATTAAGAAAAAAATATAAATACACCAAGCCTCAAAGGAAAAGAAAAAGGAACAGAAAACAATAGCAAACGCTCCTGATGATGATTGGATACACCGATAGAAAACGCTTGAGAAAAATATGGCCGAACAACAGCTTTTGGACTTAATTTATATAACATTCCTTAAATTAAAAAGCCGCTCGGCAAACGGAAAAGATATCCAGAAAGATCAGAAAAATAATAAATCCGTCGTGTTCATGGAGACGTGCTTAAATAATGACTTGGTGCCAATATATATATATACTTATATATATATATATATATATATATATATATATATATATATATATATATATATATATATATATGAAATGTGTGTATATATATATATATATATATATATATATATATATATATATATATATATATATATGAAATTTGCGTGTTCTTAGTTTACCCTTTTTCTGCTTTTCTGCTCATCTTATATGCCCCTTCCTCTTACGCGGTTCCCTTTAACGATTTGGCGCAGTTTTATTTCTGTCCAATTCCGAAGAAGCTGTGTTTCCAATTTCATCCAATTCCATCATTTTTCCTTTTCTTGGCGGATTTCGTTATTACTGCGATCCCAATGCTGACGCCAATGGTGCAGATTCATTATCCGAGTTATTTCCCTTTAGAGCACAACTATATCTTATGATGTTCCCTGATATATGAAAGGTTATACTTGTTTTTTATTAATAGTTTCCTTTAGTATTTTCTTAAATTCTTTATTATTTTAATATTTTTTTTAATTCTTTATTATTTTATCTTACATTTTAGTATCTTCCTCCATCTATAATTTACTTTTATGATTATCTGAGGTAAATATAAACAGTCGAAGGAGAAAGAGTAATTTTTCGCAAGCCTCAATTGAATTGTCGTTGAAATGAGTGAACCTTAAATGTGCCAACGTTTTGGTATTGTTTTTTTTTTTAGTATTTAGCGCCTTTGTGTCTTATGTAAAAATTATATAATCTCATATGGTCTCATTGGTTTGCATAGATCAAGTTCGTATTTTTTTCAAACAAATTAAACAAAAAGATCTCATATCATTATCATTCAACAAAACAAACTAGGCCGATGTATTCGTTATAACTCAATCATTGGATTATCTACTTTATTTAATTAAAAAAAACCGTAAACTATGGCATATACTTTATTTCTCAACTCCCTACAATTCGTTGTTTGATATGATCCTGAATAGTAACCCTTTCTACGCAAGGAGTATCACGCTTACTTGGGATAAAAAGAATATAAACAGATCTAATAGTCTTTCCCTCGGACTGCTAGACTTTGGGATTCCCTCATTGTTTTCTGTTTCTGTGACTATATTCTCATTGCACAAATAAATTGTCTTTTTCCGTACTTTCCTCGTTCTCGTTATTATAATTTGCTTTCATTAGGAGTTCGCACACGGGCCATCATTTGATTAGAGATTATTCCCTTCCAGTAACCGCACGTCTAAGAAACAACAAATCTAACCGGAGCTCCAATATGCTCCCACTATTTTGATCAAATTTGCGAATTACTTTGCCTTATCGCAACTGTCGCTTATCATCAATTTCTCGCTGTCAGTAACCATTGCTTAGATGGGATTTAGGTGGTAATAAGTATCCTAGAATTCACAGTTTTCTTTGCTCTCTTATAGTAGAGGTTTTAGTAATGATCTCTCTCTCTCTCTCTCTCTCTCTCTCGATGCAATCCTCCTCGAACCTCCATGTCTATTTTGTATGGTATTAGCCGAAACCGATGCCTGTTTTAAAATTATATATTTATTTTTATATATTAATTTATTATTTATTTTACTATTTCTATTTTATTTATATGATATCTTGCATTATATCAGATAGAATGTCTTGCATTTATATAATATGGGACTATTATTATTGTTGTTATTATTATTGTAGTTGTTATTGCTATTATTGTTCTTGTTGTTATTGTTATTATTATTATTATTATTATTATTATTCGAATAATTATTGCTTTATAATTATTGTTATTATTATTAGCAAGATTATTATTGGCCCACAAGGAGCTTTCATACAGTTCATCAAAGATCTCTCCTTGAAAACAGCCTGCGGTGTTCCCTTAGAAGCTGAGTGACAACCAGTATCCCTACGTTTCCAGTAAACTCCACATGGTTCGATAATATTTGCAATTAAATTTGCATTATCGCAACAGCTGCTTGCCATTGATTTCTCGTATACATTGACTATTGGTCTTCACTGGAATTTGAGTGGCAATAAGCCTCCTCAAGGTCTCTGATGTTGCTGTTGTTCTCTTCTTCTTCTATATCTTATTATTATTATTATTATTATTATTATTATTATTATTAATATTATTATTATTATTATTATTATTATTACAAATCAAAACGCCCCCTATGTATTGAGTATTATTGTAAAATCTTGAATAATACATCTATCGGTAGTTTCTCAATAATTAACAAGCACCAAAAAACAAAACAAAACAAATGAAAAAATCCTCACAATACTGAGAAAATACATCGTGCAAATTGACAAGGCTGCTGCAAAGAGGGTAGGCTTTGTTTAATAGTTTATATGCCCAAAGGTCAAAATTCCGTCTAGATTTTGGATTTCGGATGAAAGTGGAAGAAAAAAATGGTGATAAAATATGCCAATAGACTCCTGAACGTCATACTATTCTTCACAAGCATAAATCTTACGTATTCGTGGGAACTGCAGCCCTAATTAAAGATGGCTGACAATCATTCAAAAACAGAGTGTAATAAAATACTTAAACCCTAGACAAATAAACATATAGGCATGTAGTTAAGTATATTTTTATTCCTAATTAAATTCTTCATTATTTATAAGATAGATATTGGATTTTATCTTTATAGTCTATTTCAGAGTCGAGATTATTTTTAGAAAAAAAAAGCTTTTATGTAATACTGCTTAAATAGTTTATATGTATTACTGAAAAGTAGATATTTTGTTAAATTTGGTTGTTTCTCACGTGAATATGGTTATATTCTACCAATATTAGATGGTATACAAATTTATAGTTGTTTTTACCTCCATCGAGGCGGTTATGTTTTCAGTCATGTTTATAACTATGTTTGTTTATTTTTGTACAGCATACAGTTCACATCGCTTTACCAATCAATAAACTTGGCCAAAATTTTGATTATGATCCAAATTAGAATTGATTTAATTTTTAGATATCTAGTTTAATGGTGAGAGATCATAGTCAGATAAAGTGGGAAAGCCATACTTTTGGCAATATCTTCTGTTCTCATCACACTCGACAAACCCGACAAGCTACTAAATCCCACCCCAACACTGTAGAGATCCCTAGATGTAAAAGATCTTTCTACTCCAGTAGTTTCTTCCCCAGAACCGCTAGACTTCGGAATTCCATTCCAGGTCCCTGCTTCCCCAACTGTACTGTCGTGCAGAAGTTCAAGTGCAACGTGAACCGACATCTTGCTGCTCAAATCCCTACATAGTTCCCCGGTAGTTGTTGCCCATGTTAGTAGCCCCCTACACCAAAGTGGCAATGTGCCTTGTTTGGGGGGAAAATGTAATAGAAAAAGACTCGTTGCTTTGCGCAAAGTGTAGCTAATGAAGTTCACCATGTAATAAAGATGTGGATTTGAAAAGTTTTCTGTTATTTTAATTTCCGATGTTTTACATTTTAATGCATGAATTCGATGCTATTTTGTAACAAAATTTCAGCCTTTGATTTGTGTATTCAAATTTTCCATGACATAAGTAATATAATATGGAACAACAAGATCCAGATGACAGTTTGGCCAATGTTTATGTGGTCAGGCAGTCTTGTAACTTCTGTTCTTATTGTGCGTAGAGACCTTATTTTAACTTTAGATTTATTTGCGTTATTGCATAATTTTCCAAGTTGGTTCTTTCACCCAAAGGTACAATAATTGTCAACTTTTATTCTAAAGGAATTAAAATTATATTTCTTTTTCATCCTTCAGGTTGCAAATATTTTATTGATAAAAATGAAACACTCATTTAAAGCAGTTTACTTAGAGTAAAAAAATAAAATAAAATAAGATTCTATATTGTTTTATTGAAGAACTAGCATGGGTACCGGCGTTGCCCGTGTATTTGGAGATGTATGTTGAGTAAAAAAAAAGTGGTTATTTTTTTAAATGTGACACCCAGTATGACCCCTTAAAGTTTATTGTTTTGGGCTCAAATCAAGTTATTACTTTAGATACATGTCCAAGGATCCTATATCTAAAATTTCAAGTGGTTAGACCGAAAATTGTCGATAGAGTTTGATAGAGTTCTCAAAGCTCAAATATTTGAACTTTGACCCCTTATTCGCCAAATTTCTGGCTGAAAATCGATCACCCCGATTTTCCCAAATCTCAGTATCCTGTATATCAAAATTCTAGTCTGTAGACTAAAAATTTACAGAGTTATTGCGTAGGGAAATGCACACACACACAGACACACACTACACAGATACACACACAGACAGGCATTTTCACTTTTATAGATATACTAGCATTTCAGCCTGGCGTTGCCCGGGTATTTGGAGGTGTATGTTGAGCAAAAAACAAAAGTGGTCAATTTTTTTTAAATTTGACCCCTATTATGCCCCCCTAGAATTTATTGTTTTGGGCTCACATTATATTATGAAGTTAGATACATGTACAAGGAACCTATATCTAAAATGTCAAGCTTAGACCAAAAATTGTAGGAGTTTGGTAGTGTTCTCAAAGGCGAAATCGTTGAACTTTGACCCGTTAATCGCCAAATTTCTGTCCGAAAACCGATCACATCGATTTTCCCAAATCTCCCTAACTTGTATATGAAATTTCGAGTCTGTAGACTTAAAATTGACACAGTTATTGCGTAGCGAAATGTACATGCACAGACACACAGGCACACGCACGCATACAGACAGAGATACATTTTTACTTTTATAGATATATAGTCTAGCATGGGTGCCCGGCGTTGTCCGAGTGTTTGAAGGTGTATGCTGAGCAAAAACAAAAAAAAAATGGGTTAATTTTTTAAAACTTTCACCACCATTATGACCCCTTAAAATTCATAATCTTGGGCTCAAATCAAGTTATTAAATTAGATCCATGTCCAAGAAATCTATATTTAAACTTTCAAGTGTTTAGACCCAAAATTGTCGGAGGAGTTGGGTAGAGTTCTCAAAGGTCAAATCGTTGAACTTTGACCCCATTAACTGCCAAATTTCTGGCCGAAAACCAATCACATTAATGTTTCCAAATCTCAGTACCCCGTATATAAAGTTTCGAGTCTGTCAACTAAAAATTGACAGAGTTATTGCGTAGAGAAATGTACACAAACATACACAGAGTTGCACAGATACACAGACAGACAGACAGACACTATCACTTTTATAGATATAATAAAGATAGATAGATATGACAGTTATTACTGATTGTGTCATGTCCAGAAAAGGTTTCCTCGCCTTAATCATTATTGTTGCATATCAAAATTGTTTTATATATCTTTTTTTTTCAATATTCCTCTCAGTTTAAGTTTCCAACTGAGTTAGAGGCATAACGTTCCAATTAACAGATCAATCAACTGTGCTGATCTAAACAGATAGTGTAGAACCATATCCAGTATTTTAATATCAATGTTCATCTATTAGTTGCTAAAAAATATGTCGTATGAAATAGACAAAAACTTTCTATAGACAGATGCAAATATATCGTCTATTTCTTTCTATATCTAATGCTTCAGATGCTCTAAGTATCCATGCGAGAAAGTTATTTAAAATGAGAGGTATTGTCATTTCAGCCTTTTGCAAATTTATTATGTCAGGAGTCCATAACACAGAAGTTGTAACTCTGTTTCATAGAAAAACGATTTGAATTTGAGTGTGTATGAATTGTTTACTGTTATAATAATAAATCGATGTAATTTTATTAATAATGTCTTTCGTTTAATGTCCTGGTTTTTGTTTTGTCGCGGAGTACTCATTTTAACTCTCCAAGACAAGACATTGAAATGCCATTTACATACTCAGTGTCACAGCTGACATCATTTTAGACTAATAACACAATTAAGGAAATTTTTAATCAACTTTTGTCTTAAATATTTTGTTTTATATAAGTAAGTACCAGCACCGTTTTCTTGTATCTGCTTAAGAAAGTCATAAAAAAAATTCCATTCTTATAATTTTCTAGGTTTCAGTTATTTGTTTGTGAACGAATTTGACAAACATTTCAAATGACATACCAATCGATTCAGTTTTGCTTGGATGCTTCAAGTATTAGGAATGATTGTACTACTCATATATTACTACATAATCTTGATTTTTTTTTCATTTGCATGAAATGTGTTTCATTTTCTTCTGGTAATTTTAAAATGTATAATTAAACATTATATAATCTTTTCTGTTTCCTTTCCAAAACCTCTGCACATTATAGATTTTACTTTTTGCCAGATCTAGTTTGTTTCTTATTTTTATCCAACCGACGATTATATTCAATATAATTAGAATGCAGATCCCATCTTTTTAGTTGATGCTCCATTATTTACAGTAGTTATACATTGTTGATACCCTGAAACAGTAAAATAAATATATTCAAAGATTTTCTGTGCGTTTGAAGTCAATAACGTGCACACATAAAAAGTTTAAATTTAAAATATTATCCAACCATTATTTGATAAATCCAGAACATTTGATAAAATTTTTATAATTATTTTTGCATAGTTTAAAAACATCTACAGCTACATTTCTGTGAACAAAAAAAATTGAATTTCTTCGTTTACATTCTACAAGAAATTCCTCGGTAGATCATTATTAACGAAAAACAATGAATGTTTATATAATCGCGCATGACCTTAGACAACTTTAATGTGTAATGTATTTATTTGTCACTGGTGAGTCAGTACTTATCAAGCAGAAACCTGCCTAAAAGAAAGTTTACTGAAAAGAATAGATTGCCAGTTGAAAGATGCTGTGTATGTATCGTAAATGATAACTAAAATGAATAAAGTTTGGTCATTTATGACAATGTGTCTGTTGACATTAACACTGAGGACGACTAAGTTGTAACCCAAAGGGAACTGTTTTAGTGTTAACATGTTTCACAGATGAAAAATTCTTTGAAAATAAGCCCTATTGTAGAAACTCCGATATAGAAAGGAAAATTCTTTTCAGGTACTGAATATGCTCTTCTTATGAACGTCTGACAGGGAGGTACCAAAGATTAAACCTCGGTCGAGCACCTTTCATGAAAATAGTGATGGAGTAGAGAAAAACTAGTAAGGTTTCTTCCGCGAGAAATGGGATGTTAAGAAAAGATCATCGTCTTCATTAGCTTATGAAGTTGATTTTGAACTCCGTCGAAGAATGAAAAACTGTTTGAAGCGACGCCTCCCTAATTTGGAAACGGCACTCCAACTTAGGAACTATCTGTGTTTTGTATCAGGAGTTTATACTCTTAGAACAGTAGAAAGACGCATCCATTTTTTTTGGCAACCTCGGAAACAGATTAGACACTGTTCTTTTATTTTAGATCTAGTATGAAGTCCTAGAATTTTAACTAGAACTGAAAAAAAGATTCTGAGTAATAATAGTGAAAGCAGAGAAGCTAGATAAAAATTAACAATCTAATCCCCCTCCCATTGAATCTCCTATTCCAGAGGTGAGCGAATCAGCAAGAATTTGATTGCAAAAGCTCTTCAAATTGTTGCCGTATATTAAAAACAAACAGATTTGGATATCAGAATCTAATAGATAAACTTATTGTAGGGCATTAGTGTAGTTTACTGCTGTCCGCTTCCCTTTTCAAAAGATTTGAGATTCTATTTTAGGCGATTACATGAAAATACCCTGCAAAAATTAAAAGAAAGAAGAAAACCAACAAAAAGACAGTTTAGAATTTTTATCAGTTTCGCATTTTCAACCCGTTCTTGTGTCTTAAAGTAGATAACCATTTTGTTTTGCTTTTTTACCAGTCAGATAAATTATGCATGTCCTTTTTTGGGAAGTTCTACTTTTGTAGGCTATTACATATCATTTTCTGCCCTTGCTACTCAGACTTAGGGTTAGTGGTAAAATATTAGTTAGTTTCCTTAAAACTTTAGAATTATCCTGAAATACGATATCATTTTACGTTACATTTATAAACGAGACTAATTCCTTTACTAAAATTATAAAACATTTTCTCTTTCCACCAAAGATGCTCATCTAAAATAAATACTTTAAAAATCATAGAGGTGGAAGGAGGAAGAACAACGTTTTTTTATTCATACGTTTACCAAAATTAGATTGTTTAAAAGCATTGCAATTATGAAAATTACCAACAGATCATTTATATTTATTTAGTTTAGTTTATTGTACAATTGCGATTTCTTGAAGCAGACGATATTATCAATATTGCTGTTTCAAATGAAAACAAATATTCTAACATATTTCTCTCCATTTCTCTTTCTCCTTCTCCTCTCTCTCTCTCTCTCTCTCTCTCTCTCTCAGAACACTTGATTATTTTCTATTTGTTTATTATAATAGATTAAGTTCTGCTCTAGAAAAGTACAAAAATATAATCAACATAAAATTGTGAGATGTTATTTGACCAATATATCTTTTTACAGGTTTTATTTTCACTGAATGCCGCCATATTGATTTTAACACATACTATAATCATTGTGAATGGTTGATTATGAGAAAGTAAATAAAAGATGTATTCTAACTGGCTACTTTTTACGTACAGAACTCAAGAGTTAGGATCTAATTTGATCATTAAAATTCCAATTATCAATTAATGCACCAAAATCTTGCTTGTGAAAAATTTCCCAAGTTTTGTTATGATTCTATTCGCATTATATTCCGACAATAATTTTCATCACTTTGATATTTCATTAAAAGTGACAATTTTCTTCTTGGCCCGACGGCCTATAATGTGCTAGAAAATTATTTACATCTGAGAAAATCGTATACTTCTACAAATCCACCATTCGCCCATGCATGGGGTTTTGTACCACTTGGCTGTCTGTCTGTCTGTCTCTCTCTCTCTCTCTTTCTCTCTCTCTCTCTCTGTCTCTCTTTCTCTTAGACAGTGTACAAAAATAGTATCCAATCTAAACACCCTCATTATCGGCCAGGCTCCAATCTCTGTCCCAGAACTTTAATTATAAGATGTAAAGAGGGAGGGGAAATCAAAAGAAAACTAATAAGAATTAAGTGAGAGAGAATGATGAGGAAGAGAGAAAAGAAATAGAGAGAAAAAAATATATATAGAGAAAAAAATAGAGAAAAAAACAATATAGAGGGTTATTATAAAAAGCAAGGGTTAGAAGAGAAAAAAAGAGAATAATGAGAGATAGTTAAAGAGATAAAGAGTTAAAGTAAGAATTAATAGGAAGGGAAGTTTAAAATGTTAAGAGAATAGAGAAAGAGAGAAAAAGAATTGCGTGTCACCTAATTTATGGACAATTACGCATTACAATGACAAGATGCGTTATTACACAACACACACAAAAACACAATCTTAGCGTTAAAAGCGCACATGTCAAAAGTGACAGCGAATGTAAGCAACCAACATATTTATCATCTCACATACGTCCACGAGTAATATCAACGCAGTTTAAAAATACGTCTACAATTAATTAAGCTCTTTATACTTAATAATATAAGTTTAAAGTTTTCACGGTTTATTTAAATAAATATATATAAAAAAATAATGATAACACAATATAGTAAAATTAATAATAATAATAATAATAATAATTCCTATTAATCAATACTTTCACTCTTTATCTCTTTAACTATCTCTCATCATTCTCTTTTTTTTCTCTTCTAGCCCTTGCTTTTCATAATAACCCTTTATATTGTTTTTTTCTCTATTTTTTTCTCTCTATTTATATATTTTCTCTATTTCTTTTCTCTCTTCCTCATCATTCTCTCTCCATTATTTCTTATTAGTTTTCTTTTAATTTCCCCTCCCTCTTTACATCTTATAATTAAAGTTCTGTGTTTTAAGGTTTTTAACACCAACTTTTAAAGAGTTCCTACCTAAAAAAATCCATTATTCATTGAACAGTTGAATAGTCAAGTCGCTGCCTGATGATATCTGTTGTTTGATTGAAACAAATGGCTGTTTGTAGCAGCGGGATGTAAACATGTTTATTTAACAATAAATAAGTATTATTAGCTATTTTTTATTGAACACTATCTAACAACCTCGTTGAATTCATTAGTTTATTACTTTTGAATAAGAAAAACCCGAGTATATATATATATATATATATATATATATATATATATATATATATATATATATATATATGTACATAATAAAAATTAAAATTAAATTTACCAAAATAATCCAAGATGGTAAAACTAAAGTATGTTATGAATATTAAAGAATTAATATCTATAAAGGAATCTCAACCAGATGTAAAAGCTGAATAAAACCAAATAGGAGATAGAGCTTATAATAAGAGCACACATTTAATAAAGCATGTTAAAGACACGTTGAAAAAGAGTTAAAATAGATTTAATCTGAAAAGGAAACACTTGATAAGTGGATAGTCCTTATCCACTTATCAAGTGTTTCCTTTTCAGATTAAATATGTATTAACTCTTTTTCAAAGTATTTTTAACATGTTTTATTAACTGTTTGCCCTTATATATATATATATATATATATATATATATATATATATATATATATATATATATATATATATATACAGAGAGAGAGAGAGAGAGAGAAAGAGTTGGGGAGAGAAAAGAGATATTTAAGTAGAAAAAAGATAGACCGGTGTAGACGAAGAGAGCGTCTTGTTATATAGTGGGGATGCGTTAACATCAATATAATATAAACTATCTTACCGCAGGGTGTCCAGCCTTCACGTGGGTATGTTTGCAGAACATGGTGAAAGACAATAGCCCATAGAACAGTTAGGAATAAATAAGACAATCACCCACTTATACATGATGATGCCCATTTATCATGGAAACAAACACACACATAACGACAATTCAAACATAATACATGAAAGGTTAGAAGTACAAGTATGGTAACTAAAACGAACGGGAATGATACTCATTTCTCCATTTTTAAATCACTCCCGGTCCCTGCACTCTTTTGCTTCCGGTCGTTTTACTCGTGAGAATTTAAAGTCTAGAACACTGGCAAGCGGTGGCAATATGCCCCAAAGAATAGAGGTTTACTCCCCTTGCATTGCAATCTTGTATCGTCCTAACATATCTCTACTAGCATAGTTTTTAATATTGACTTAAAAACGATCGTGAGAAACCCTGCGCTCGTGTGTTCTACAAAATGTTAGTTATAAAAAAAAAAACACTTTGTTCATGGAAGTTTCGTTTAGTTTTTAGTAGGTAGATACATACACAGAGGCAGAGAGAAAGAGGGTTGAATAAAAATATAGATATATATATAGAGAGGGAGAGAGTGTGGGAGAGAGAAATAAGTATTGAGGTAGAAAGAGAGAAACAGAGATGTAGAGGTAGGAAAAGATAAAGAGAGGTGTGGAGGAAGAGAGAGAATATTGATAGTGGATGTAGCTAGGCGACTCTTTCATATTTATATTTAAAGTATTTTTTTTGCTTATTTATTCATAACTTTTGGTCAATAAACTCTTGAGCTTTCTTTACGTCCTAATGCAGATACCGTGATGGTTTCAATTTACTTGAAGCAGACAACATGTAACAGATTTAGCGAAAAGGGAACATTTCTGTCTTGTCAACGAGACCTAGAAAATATCGAACCGAAAAAAAAAACGAAGAAACATTATTTAACACTATTCCCACGTACCTGGAAGCTATCGATCGGCATGGCTATTAAGGGGGGAGAGTTGGCGTTTGCTCGGATCAAATTACGATCACACGGATAAACACAGCCAGAAAAATGACAGAAATCAGGACAATTACTTTACAGTCCGTCAATTTTCTTGGAAGAGAACTATATTTGTTGTAACTCGTTTAACTTGATTACGTGTATTTAGTTACTGGACGTGCATATGAACACATATGCAACAGAACGCGGGCGCGTATGACACAAACAGTAGCTGTACGACAGCCAAGGTATGCAAATGAGCGAGCTGTGTCCGTGGTGACGTCACAGCGATAAAGAAGGAAAGTAAAATACGATAAAAAAAATACGTGAGCTTAGAAGGACAAACATAGACATGTAACAGTGAGAGGCAAAGACGTTTCCTAAACAAACCAGGCGAAGACAGATTACCGTTCGATACAGCAGACTTGTAACGCACATTGGAGTACTAGAAGATTTTGGAACAAGAGACAAGACAAACTTATTTTTGTAGTAACTGTAAATAAATTACTGTTGCTTCAACTGAAAAAACGTGAGTGAGATTTTTTCCCTGTCTTTGTTTTCTTGCAGCTATCTGCATACAAAGTATGTTGATATATAATAACGCCGTTATACACGCATACGTCGATATCGACACACGTATGACCAGGTTTTTATATAGATACACACAGAAAGAAGATTAAATAATATCAACAAGTAATATTCACAAAACTGATCACTTTTGTGTGCTTCGCAGTTGACAGCTTCCATATTGGATCCAGTACTACAAAATCATAAGGAGTTAACACTTCACATTTTCGACCTATATTATTTGATTATGTTTCTGAAGTTGCGGGGTTCCTCCCTTATTGTGTAGTTACTTAATCAAACGTATTTTGTATTGTTGGGTTTGAGTGTCTGTACGTGCCACAAAGGTCCTGTATATGACCTTAAACTATATCCAGTGGTGAGGCCCCAGCTTGCGGGCTTTGGGGAGTGTGGAGCCCGCCTTTAATTGCCAATGCTCTCAGGTCCACTCTGACCCGGAGTGGTAGTACCTGTTAGGGTCCCAACTATGGGTTAAATAGAATCCGACTTGAAAACAACAAATATATTCTATTAAAAAAATTTCTTCAAAATCTTTGGATTCAGCATTAAATAACCCCCAAAAGGGTTGATATGCCATAAAACAAAAACAACCAACCAACCGTTCCACTAATGTCTATCGTAGTTCTTCACTATCTGAACCCAAGTTCTATTTGTGACCTATTTGAGTTCTTTCTGTGATCAGAATGTTGTTATGCGCGCGTGTGTGCGCGCGTGTCTAAAATACAAACATTTTCACTGGCCCACCTGAAATTCATCTTTACGTGGAGAGGAAGCTGGAACGTTTTTGAACGAGTGATTTCACCCCAAAAACGATGGTTGGTTTTAGATTAGTTTTATGTCAGTTTCCAAGCGTCGACGCAGATTAATGGAAAGTAAGTTTCTTTTGTCCTGTTGAGTTCTATTAGTCTCCAATGTGAGCCACATCACCCCCCTATTAACTCGACAGCTCTTCTCAACGTCCAAATTCCAACTCCACTCTAATGTCCAGCTAACTTGATCACATGACAACCATGCCCTTCCGGGTCAGCTATTTTTAGAGTTTCCTGTGAAACTTGCCCATTTTATAGCTCAGTAAATGTTTGACGACTTTTATCAAAACATCTTCATATTTCATCTCTTGTTTATTTCGCCAGTTATATAGATCGAGGTTAATAGACACACAACAAATAATTTCTTATGTTCCACCTACTACATACCACCCTCAGTAGGTCGTTATGTAGCACAGGTGCCATCAATTTATTAATGCTATCAACCAAGTTCCCCTTTCCGTCTCTAGTAAGAAGTTTAAATCACCCATGCTGATGAGTGAAATGTAACACGAAACATATATGAAACTGGAGCACGTGGAGTAATCGGTCAAAATGTAGTTGGTTAATTTCAATGTATCCAAAACCAAGCTTCTATATTTTCACCACCAACGCTCTGATTCCCATTTCACAACGATTAATTCATACCAATGGTAGTTATATGGATATAATCTCAAAGAAGCAGCCTGCTCCAAGAAGCTTCTGCGACTTAGCTTTACCCCTGACCTTCTATGAAATACTTACATCACACCTGTTGTCAAGACCACTAGAAAAATTGTCGTGATCCTCCCACTCGAACAAGTATCTAACTCCCAACGTAATTCTCCAAATGTTCGAGAGCCAAAAAAAAAAAACGCCCTAAAATAGAGAATTGTTGCACCATCAGGTGAGGAGTTGCTAGGTGTATCCTATCCCTTCTAACCACAATTCGAAATCGGCTTTGAAAGTAGTTGATGCCGTGTTCTTCTCTCTGTAAAAATTTTCCATCAGAATAGACGTTGCGAGCCTCTCTCTGCTCTGCCGTTATTTTCACGATGTGCTTGTCCGGGCTTAATTCAATGATCACCGTTGGCAAATTTTCACATAAAGCACAAGTCAAGCAACAATAGCGAACAACTATCATTGTCTGAATCTAAACAAATACCATAAACGAACCTTCTATCCTAGAACGTTCCGCCTATGGAACTTTGTTTCAATCTCTTATTTTACAGCTAGTATGGTGGTCTTAAAGTTCAATGTGAACAAGTTCTTGCTATCGCATCCCCTTAAATAATATAATTTTGCCCAATTATGCTGTTGTGACAGTGACCATTTTATACTCATTCACTGTTAACCTCGAGTGGCTTCCAAGTCTACATAAGTAGTGACTCCTATGTGAAAACTAAAAATATATTTTTGTAATAAAATGATTATGTTTACACGCACACACAAAATATATATATATATATATATATATATATATATATATATATATGTATATATATATATGGTACTAGTCTAGCCGCACTGATAAGTTGTGATACAACGAAACAGTACTGTATGTTGATGACTATATATATATATATATATATATATATATATATATACTAGCATGGGTACCCGGCATTTCCTGGTTTGACATGAAGTTTCGCTTGAAACACGCCTGCTATACTAATTCCTTTTCATCATGGGTAACGTGGATACCCCCACAACAATTTCAAAAATAAAAGAACGGATAAAAACATGTAAATGTAATCGCCCCCAAAAAGAAGTATCTGATACCGTCTCCACCAGATATTTCGGCAGAACGGATCACTGTCCTGAGAAAACTCACGATTTTGTGAACCTAAAAAATAAAGTTTATAAACATTAATGCGTGCATTTATATTTTTATTTTAGTAAATGTGTCGTTTAGGGCCGTAAATTATTTGTCGGACAAAACATATAAAAACTATTTATTTTTTTATATAAAAACACATTGTTAGACCTAAAGGCAGAAATAAAACCAGAATTTTTTCTTATTATCATTTTTTTATCGTTTATATTTATTATTCGAGGCCGCTATATTGCTTTTAAATTTTGGCTTTTCTAAGGTATGGCAGATTGTCATTTTTAAGCTCTTTTAGGAACTATGTTTTTCTCCGCCATATTTTTTTAACTAAAGAGCGTAAAAAAGCCAGATTTAGGCTTAAAAAAGCCAATCTGCAAAACCTAAAAAAGGCCAAATTTTAAACGTGTAACATAAATAGTTTTTATATATCTTTTGCTGTCAAATAATTTACGCCGCTAAACTACACATCTACCTTTACTTTTTGTAAGGGCAGAAATGTAAGAAATGGTGTCACTTTTTCTATTAGATCTAGTTTTCTTCTTTTTTTTTTTTGGCTATGGTATACCTCTCCTGTAGGAACCCGATAGATACAATAAAAACAGTAAAATTGAATACACAATATTGTTATGAAACTTTAAGTCACATATTTAAAAAAGCACACCAAACTATTAACAATTAAACTGGAAGTTTTAAAAACTTCTAAGTATAAACAGCATCATCCAAAAAATGACGTTTCATTGATTTTCTAGAATGGGCGGCTTCGGCATCATCGCACCTGACAGACCAACAATAGTCTGCAAGCAGGGTGGCATCCCAACGACTTTGATATAAACTTCCGTATCACTGATGGAAGTGGCCCACTTTCTCGTCGCTCACGTCACCTGGAAAACGGGCAAGATTGCTGTGTAAAAATGTTATCTTATATTTGCACTCCAGTTGATGAAGACATATGAATAATGTTTCAACAAGCTCTTTCTATAATAATTAATTTATTGCGGACTATCATTCTCATCTTTATTAATTGTTGTTTAATGACGTTTCGGTCAATTATTCCTCTGGCCTTAGTCAGAATCTCTACGGTTCTAGATGAGCATTGTCTGAAAATAGCGATTTCAATCCTACCCAAAGCCGGCCAGAGGCTTACTTGGCCAAAAACGTGGTGAGACGACAACACCTACGGATGACATTGATTGCTGAGAATGCAGTTAGGAGATAAGTTCCTATCCGTCGCGGTTACTACCTGATGAAGGCCAGAGGAATAGTTGGCCGAAACGTCGTGCAACAACAACTAATAAAGATGAGAATAATAGTCCGCAATAAATAAATTAATATGAATAATACTCATCTCAATAATGAAATCCAATTAAAAATAATATATAAGTAGTTAGGCGCTTTCATTTTTTCCCAAGAAACCTTTTACTACATTCCTAAACGCCGCCGAGATACTCAATTCTGCAGAATTTATAAAATCATAGAAATTAAATTTCGAATCTGAGGTATATAAAAAATTCCATCTGTTAATTTCTCTATGGTTAGGCTTAGAAATTTCATGCAAATATATTTTAAACAGTTGCCATCTGTCTGTAGAGCCTTAACAAACCGTTACCAAGTTTTTTTGTGTATATGAAGAAAACAGTTTTGGAACGCTCCAGCAAAAGAGAAGCCGGAACATTGAGTGAGACATGAATTTATTAACTGCGCACAACCAATCTTTTTTTTTTAATCCAATTTTCTGTTCTTGCCATGTTACCCTACAAACACAAGAAGCAAGGGGATTTTTTGTAGCAACCTTGCAACCAGAGAGCAAAGCCAACCATTTCCAAATCGGCACATAGGATCCATTTGTGCTGTCGTTATGATATCTTTTCCATAACAAATTAGATGTCATCATATTTTTCCTTTAGGATCGTTGAATGGCCTAATTGAACTGATTTATATTAGTTGCCATTGTGAAGAACAAATATTAAACTTCTCTTGGAAGTGTCTATAAAATGACGCTAATCTTGGGAATAACACTGGTTGACAGGAAGCTGCTGCAGCAGGCTGTCAACATCGTTACAATATACAACGTCGTTTTCCTGAGTGAAATACGGCAAGCATTAAATATGGCGCATATAAGAATATGAGAGTTCCAAACTAAGGTAGATTTTTTTTCTTTGAGTCTTGAAACTAAAAGTTCAAAAAGTTCGTTTGAAAAGTTGAGATCGCTAGTCAAATCATTAAGTTCTCCTTGAGAAAAATGTCTCTAGTGGTGAGGGAAAAAATCGACATTTGAAACAGAGATTCCATTGCTGTCGGTGTACAAAAAAGATGCTTGATCTTCTTCAGAACCGACAAATTACAAACATTGGGATAGAAATTTCACTGCAGTCTTGAATTGGCCTATCTGTACACTTGAGTTATGAATAAACTAACGGATTCCTATTTTTCCTGTTATTTTCCTTTGTTTCGACCGCAAGAAATGTCTTTTCTTCAGTTAACGACACACAATTGGAATACCAAAGCGAAGTGACTTTCTATTCCTTTTTGTCCACTGTCGAAAATGCTCAAACCATTGCTTGCATACAGTATGGGGTAGACATGTCTTATCTTGATCACCTAACATTATATTTCAAGTAAGCTAGATAAACACACTTCACAAATCAAAAAATTGGCAACGAAAGTAAAATAATACGGCTTAATTATTTCCTGTCTGATTTATGAATGGATTCCTGACATTAAGAGAATAAGCTATACTTTGGCCTATCAACAAAAACATGCCACAAACCATTGCTCTATTTATCCCCGAGTGTCCATATCTTATATATTGATTAATTTTGTCATGTTTTAACTACATCTCAATTCATAGATATCATGTTTAATATTCATTTAACGCTATATACTTTCTGAATATTGCACTCTTTCGAAATTAAGCTTTTTTAATTTCTTGCGCTAACAATGCAAGTTTATTAAACAAGTTTGCTAAATATTTTCCTTGGAAGAATTAAATCAATTTGTGAAACCTCATGGAATAAAACTTTCACTCCATTGAATCACATTTGTATTTTAATTATAAATTTTATAAATTTTGATTTTTATAATACAATTTCATTTCATATATACGTGTGTGTATGTGTGTGCGTTTACACCACACACACACACACACACACACACATATATATATATAACGAGAAAACAATATCAACAAGAGAAAGAACTATATGTATTTGTTTTTGAACAATACATTTTGTAAACGTAAAACTGCATAATTTAATTCTACTTCTGTATATATATATATATATATATATATATATATATATATATATATATATATATATATATATATATATATATATATATATATATCAAGAGAAGGAATCAATTCTTCAGGATTTTACCGCTTTCATGTTAGATCTGCCTGTGAATAAAAAAAGGCCGAATGAAGGAAAAGATAATTATGGATAATGATATAATAATTGACATCTGTGGAAAATTGTCAAACGCATTATTGGGAAAACAAACGTGCAGCCATAGCAATTACGACAGAAGGGAATCAATTAACCGATCTCAACCCTTTTATCTGTCGGCTTCTTTATTGCCAAATCAAATCCGCTTTCTTTCAAAACATTAGTTCCGAAAAGTTGCATTCTCATTAATACCTTTTGTTTTGTATTCCCGTTCTTTATCTTTCCTAATTTCTAACGTGGCTTTCATTCCTCGCGAAACTATTTAATAATTTGATTTATCCGAGGAATATTGTCGAGTTGTTATCAATACAAAAGGGGCATTATATATACATACTAGTGCATATACAGGAGGCGTTTTAAAAGTAAGACTTTCTATTTTCTTAATCTGCTTGGGTGAATCAGAGAAGATTGAATATTTTTATAGTGACTAAACATATGCATTCACGACCTGTTGCAGATATTGGCGGTGTGAGACTCGAAGAAAGGAAGCCTTGTCATGGACGGTCGTCACACGCAGATATGCGTTAAAGAATACCTGGCACAGCTGCATTTATTATAATAGTGACTATGTAAAAAAATAAATTCTGCACCACAAAACTCGCTCGTTTTTATGGTACCACTCACATTATCGTAGCTCTTCGATTTTTCGTGTAAACAAATATATAGCTTTACTTTTAGAAAGCTACTCGTATGACAAAGAGCACTCCGGACGCTCATGCACAGCCATCCTTTACCGGAGGTAAATATGCATTGAGAATAGTAGTTACCATATAGAAAAATAAATTCTGGGATATTGATGGTAACTCGTTTTAATTGCCTAACTCCCGTCTACGTAGTTCTTAAACTTTTTCAGTGAAAATATAAGGTTTTACTTTTGGAACGACCCTTGTATGATATTCTTTACGTTTAGCTAGGAGTAAATGAAAGTGTGCTGTAAATATTTAATCATCGACATTCTCCGGCCTCTATAGACTGAAATCATTGGTAATTGAGGGTCAGATGTATGCTGCTTCTATGACAACAAATGAATAGCTCCATAAACTAAGTTCCAAGATTTAATGTCAAATATTTTTAAAAAGAGAAAAACAATATTAACACTTTTACAATACAAAATTCAATTTTTATCTTGATTGTATGCATTTTATGAAACTTATTTTATACTGTGACATGACTGATCCGAAGGATGGTTGAGCTCCCCAAGAAAGGGAACGAAAACTTTAAATTTACTATGAAAAACGGGCAAACATAACCCCTTTCTAAAATATGGTGCGCCGGGTCGCCAGCAAAAATCCCTGCTGAGAGAAAATCACAATCTAATAAAT
This sequence comes from Euprymna scolopes, assembly GCF_053919585.1. Taxonomy (NCBI): domain Eukaryota; kingdom Metazoa; phylum Mollusca; class Cephalopoda; order Sepiida; family Sepiolidae; genus Euprymna; species Euprymna scolopes. The sequence goes on from NC_136494.1 coordinate 25,100,186, forward strand.
GATTGTGTTATATTCATCTAGGGTTTTATCCGTCAAGACAATGTGACTTTTGTTTTTTACAAGGTGGTCACTATTTATCAAGGCCCGGAAGCCATTCGGGGATAAGGGCTATTGCGTGTACAGTACATTAGTGTTGAGATTTGATAAAGTGTCTTACTTAAGGGGGTGGTTCATCAGGAATTTGTTTATGTTGAACTTGAAGACATCCAGGTTGCAGTCAGGTTGGAAACAGGTAGACGGAACAGAGTTCCACATGCGTGCACTCCTAAGAAAGAAGCTTTGTTCATAGAATCTACGTTTTTGGTTTTGGCACAGATAAAAAGTGGGGAATATTTTTGACAGTGGTTAAGACGGGTGCTCTTCGTGAAAGATTGGCGAGGTGGACTAGAGACTGAAGCTCAGATTAGCACTTGCCATGGAAGTATGGATAAAACAAATACAGGCTCGCAACGTCTCTCTTGTTGGGAGGGAGGTTGCAGGAAAGAGAAAAGGGCATCCCCCACTAAGCCACGAAGCCTATTTTGTACTCTGTCAAGGAAGGATAAGCTGATTTTAGCAACTCCTTCCCAGATGTTGCAACAGTACTCCATCCTTAGACGTACTTGGCTTTTATATAGATAGCTGACTTTAAAGGTTGAACGGAAACATATGCGGTTAACTAGTGCAAGTAATGCGATTGGAGAATTTATGTTTATACTTCCAGGACAACCATCTAACCTAGGGTTCATGCGTGTGACCCGGAAAGTCTGATAAACAACTCGCCACCTTTCTAGGTGCGATGGTTTGGGGACTCTAAAAAGGAACCAATCTAGACATGGTGAAGTGACGCAGTTATGGTTGATTGGATGGGTAAACACCCCACGTTACCTGCGCTACAATATATAATAATGTGCTGAGCCGAAAAAAGAATAATTACACAGTTAGAGTGTTATGCAGTTGATAGTGATCGCCTAACCCTCTCCACGACGCCCAGTATTACTAATGCCGCACTACCAAGAGAGAAAGAAAGAGGAAGGTCCTAAAAACTAATTGTCGACTATATGAACTCAATATTGTGAACTATATATATATGTATATATATACATATATATATATACATACATACATATATGTGCATATATATATATATATATATATATATATATATATATACTAGCAAAAGTACCCGTCGTTGACTGGGTTCAAAAACAGCTTACAGAAAATTGACTCTGATTTATGAAAGTATGATAGGTTATTAAAAGGAAGAGTTGTAAAGAGTAGCTTCGAATTTGCGGGTGTCAAAACCAAAGCAAAATATGATGAAAGTAAAAATAAAATAGATAAACCCCATAATTTATTATGCCATATCTATTCACACTGAAAAAAATATCACAATGTTCTGTGGATCTATACTAAAAAACAAAAACATTGTTAAACATTCTATGAAGGCCAGGCGCGAATGCAGACCCCACAACTTTATCATACCATACCTATTTAAGTTAAAACATACTTATCAAAGTATTATTATGTACATCTATATCAAAAACACTTGAAAACTTTTTTTTATTTTTTTATTTCCATACTTTGGGGACCAGGCGCGAATGCAGACCCCACAATTTTAATGAACAGATCAAATATACCCATTCCTGTGTCTCGACACATCTTCTATCATTATATGTAATCATTTTTTTTAAAATAGTCAACCATATAGGAGCCTATTCGTTACCACACACACACACACACACACACACACACACACACATACACATTCAGCTTTATAGTATAGATATATGTGTGAGGAGTGTCTTTTTGTTTGAAAATTAATCGGTAGACTAGACGCAGCTACCGGGAGACGAATTTTCGAATTACTATTTTTCCCCAGTGGACGACCGATCAGCGAGATGACTGCATATCAACCCTGAAGCGAGAGAAACTAACAAGCACCGGACGCGAATGCAAAACTGTCCAGCGCAACAAACGAATCCTACTACATTGAAAAGGTCACATCAGAATAGTTTCTACAGCAAGATCAGAGCTCACACTGTGGTGACCTGCGACCAGGATAGCAGCACACTTTGGTTCCGTGCCCGAAGATTGACTTCTACGTGACAAAAGGATTCTTTAGCGAGTGTTCCGGTCACAACTGTAGAACAGTTATCCCCTCCCAATTTAATCGGAAGTAAGTAAAATTGCGCATACATTATACTTACTAAGAACAGAGAAGTTACATTTTAACACAAAAAAAATGTTTATCATTTGTATTGTTGCAAAAGTTTCTTTCCGTAATCCAATTTTTGCCATTTCACGCGTAGTGGTAATTTATTTTACTGTTTTTTTTTTACATCAAATAACGCATATTGCCACTTGGACTCATAGAGTTACGATTGTGATCGTATCTGGCATTTTACTATGCGGAGTTGAACAAAAAGATGCCTGTTCACATTAAGTTTAAACGTCTGCATGGTTAGCAAATTACGCGAAACTAGGAAGAGGGAGGGATTTCAAATCCCGCCATAGAAGAGTGTGTTAGTTATTGACAATTGTGCACCTCATATCTCTGTGTACTCGTGATAGAATTGCGATAAATGCAAGATTGTGGGTATTTATGACTAAATCTTAGTGCGCAAATTTGACAGTTTTTGAAGTCAATCTGAGCATCTAAGTAATCCTCTACATCTACACAATCCAGATACATCCAATCAAACTTAAATGCCCAAGTAATTGTCTAAGGTTAACTACTGTTTCTCCATCAAAGGAGGGGCTGCTAGCAATACCCTTTCTTACCATGACAGGATACAAAACCGTCTTCCAAATTCAGTGGGCGGGGAAAAATTTTATCTCCTTCCTCTTTCGCACAGAAAAGATGTTCAGAGCCTATCTCTGCTTTATAGTTATTTTCATGGCAAGTGCTAAACTGAGTTTGTTCTATGGATCTCCTAGAAAACATTCACAACAAATATTCATCTAGCCGAAAGAACTGCCAAAATATTCTTTACACTCTATCTGTTCCTTAAACTAAACGAAATCTCCATTAGCAAAGTTTATTTCGTACAATTGCCCCTCTGGAAAAACGTATGCTGTGGGAATGCTTCCCAGCACGATAACAGGGCCGTAATCAAGTCTACTGTAAATAAGTTCTTGTTGAGCAGTCCTTTTAAATAATCAACCGCTACCAAAGTTCCAACATTACCGATCATAACTGTGTTGTCTCGTAGTCTACCGATGCTTATTCATCCTAATATTCGAGTGAGCAGTGGAAAAATATATTCTTCAAAGACGAACGAGCTTAACCATTGAAATGACTGAATATTGAACGGGAGATTGGATGAATAAGCAAACTTATAATATACTATTTGTTAAATACCTACAGGTTGGAGTATAGTAATACTATTGTATGGTTTTGTTGGAAATGAGCATACGAGTCCATTTTACAGTCAAAAACAAGTAATGACATGTAAAAACTACAATGGTTTTCTATAGCTAAAATTGTTTGTTATTTTCACGAAATAACACCAGATCTTCTTCAGCGGTCTCTTACTGAACTCAAGGATCTTTCTGTCGAACTCAAAAATATTTCGCGGTGAAATTACAACTGCGTATTACTTAGGACTTCTGCCCAGTCATGGTTGACGGATCCAGGGCACGATAACCCCGTGAATCAAATAAATTGATTCCGTTCAAAATGCTGCGCAGATTCGTGAACTGTACAAAAAAATTCCGAGTTCAAGCAAATATGCCTGAAAGTTTTTGAAAATAGCATTCACGATGAAAACAGTAGTTCGATAAATCCAAGTCTTACGAATGATCAATTGTAACTTTAGTCGTGCATTCTCCGAAGTTAATGTGCGAGTGCTTTAAATACGTTCCCAGACTTTCTTTGTACAGGCAGTTCAAATCGTCGTAGTGGAAGGACCACATTCCACGCATAAGAAAAACCTGCACCACATAAGCAAACACATTTCGAATAAGTTAAGTGACACTCCACCAAAAGAAGAGACGTTAGACTAGTATTGTATTGGTATCCGTCTTATGAAATGATTGACTAATTTTTATCATTTCAGGTTCTAAAGAAAAGATACAGCAGGAATTGTAGTACATTTTAGCAAAGCCTGATTTTCACAGCTAGTGCATTACAAAAATGCAGTCTGGACGCGAGGACACTTTAGGAGAACGATATGAAATAAAATACTGTTTAAAACTTGGGAAATGCCACAAAGACGTAGTAAATGATTCAGACTGCTTCTGGACCATCTTGAATGAATTGAGCATAAGTTTTTGACTGCCATAATTGATTCAAGTAAGGAAGGGAGTTTGTGACGAATGATGAGAAGCATGGAAGGAGTAAAGAAGTTGATTGGCCAAATAAAGAATTTCATGATAAGGTCCGTGGTGTGTCTATAGAGACAAAAGTGCACAGTTTGATGTCAGTGTTGGAACTGTACACTCAATGATTCACGAGGAATTGAAGATGCGGAAGATTTGCGCGAAGTTTGTCCCAAGGGTCCTCATCCTTGTCACAGATTATTTGACCAAGATGGGCATCAAGACAGTTATGTTTCATACCTTGCATCTAGTGACGTTTGGCTATTCCCTAAGTTCACAGAAAACATTTTAGGATGTGGTTATGAGACAATTAAGGAAATGAATGAGGCTGTGTGGAGGGTCATTAACACGCTCACACAAAAACACTTCCATGAGGTCTTCCAGAAGTTGTGGGAACGGTACAAGTATATTGCAGCCGAAGAAAATTACTTCAAAGTTGACTATAGTCTCATGTGTGTACGATCAATAAAAGTGCTTATTAGAAAAAGTCTGGAAACTTATTGAAGTCACCCCATATACAAAATATAAACAGATTACAAAAGAAAATCGTAAATTTTAATGATGTTTCGATGGGCGTAATTTTTCGAGGCGCATCCAGTAATCAATCAATCATATATATGCGTATATCTCTCTATATGCTACTAACGCCTAGTTATTTTAGTTCCTATGTACAGGTGCGCGTCTTTGTGCCGTCGAATCTAATAATATTTTATCGTCTCGAGAAATATTGATACGGCAACGAAGTGCTACAAAAAAAAAAAAAAAAACATCCGCAAAAGAAAACATGTCAGTTTCGTTGACAGAGAGGCTAGCAGCAAAAATATACGTGATGGCGAAAGATGAAAAAGCAGACTGTAATTGTTTACATTATATTAGTCGCCGAACGACCTGATTTCATTATCGATTATCTCTAAGTTTCGTGCCAGCTTTTCTATTTTCTATAGCTGATGTTAATTTCACCTTTCTCTGTTGTAATTACCAGAAAATGGATATGATTAGGAATTGCAAAAAATTAATATATAAATAAAATTACACGCTCAATGAAAAGCAATGTCATCTACAAACATGTCTCGTTTTCAGCATCACTGTTTATTGTATATAAAGTCCTTTCATTTTTGCGGCTGTTTTTAAATATTGTTTATTAAACTGTTTCCATGGTGATTTGCATGATATATTATTTTAATTTTATAGTTTTATAATTGTTATTTTCGATTTTTGCAGAGTGATTTCCCTAAAAGGTAATACATTTTTTTATTCCTATCTAAAGATTATTTCCTTAAGTTCCTAATAGAAAGACTGCAATATTATTAACCTGTTTACAGCTGTTACAAACCAAACTCTATTTGTTTAGAAGCTTGGTTGCTCTGCATTCAAAACTGACCCTCTGTCTTATTTCGTCCTCGAAAGGGAGGCAAATAAATTAGAGCGTCCTTTAAAATGCTATCTGGATACACGCATATCTTGGCACTCTCATCATCTGAATTGCGAGTACTCTTTTCTGATTAGGAAAAGCGTAAGGATTGCTTTAATAGAGGTTACCTTTTGAAACAATCGCACAGATACAATTCTTCCCAAAAAGCAATTTTCCTATTTTTTTCTAATCTAGTTTTTAAAAAGAATAACAAATTATTCATTTTCCTGTATTCATTTTTACGAACTGCTATCTTTATCTTCATAGATGTTTTATTTCACCACCTTTCGGCCTTCTTCAGGTGGTTAACCGCGATTGGACAGAAAGTATTGATTCTTGTAACTGTATCCTTAGTGATTACAGACTTCCATAGATGTTGCTGTCTGCCTTACTTTTAGTCAATTAATATTCTATCCTGCTTTGTATAGGATTGAAATCCACGCCTCTATCTGCTATGCCACGAGCCCCGGAGATCGATCAATGTTGGAGTTTATGGTCGGTCTTATAAATCCAATTGCGTGTGCTTATTTAGTCTTCAATTGTTGGATCAAAGAAATTAACAAAAAATATTTCAGAAGATGCGTTGGCCAAATGCTGGCGAAACAACAACACTAATTATAAAGATGAGGAGTACAGTCCGTGAAAATGAGAACACAATTTATGAAGCTTCACCTGAAAAAGATTAAAAAAATAAAACTAATATCTATGTTTTTTTTATTTATTGCGGACCACTATTTTTAAAAAAATATTTCAAGACGTTTCGTCCAACTATTCCTCTGGCGTTCGTCAGATGGTAACCGCAACAGATAGGAACTCGGAATCTCCTGACTACATCCACTGCAATTACTGCTTTCCGTAGTTGTTGTCGTCTAACCACGTTTTTGACAAAGTAAGCCTCTGACTTGATTCAGGGCCTGTGGCACAGTTTATATTAACCTTGAATCTTTACGGTTCCAGGTGAGAATTGTCTGCAGATAGCGGTTTCAATCCTATTCAAAGCCGGCCAGAGGCTTACTTGACCAAAAACGTGGTTAGACGACAACAACTACGGAAGGCAGTAATTTTTTTTCTCGATTTTTCATTTTACAAATGATTTAAGAAATATTAAATTACAATAGAAAAACGCGAGCATGAAAATTAATATGGTTAACCTTAAACATGAGAAAGTAAATAACTAGTTGTTAAAACTGGAAAAGAAAAGGACAAGATATTTTAGTAAAAAAATACTATAAATTTATAACTTAAAATATTGCAGCGTTAAGAACTGATAACATAGTTTTATGAATTGAATTTTTAAATAAAATTTTAAGGCTGCAATAGTCTAAGTTATACATTTGGTATATTTTTAACTAGAATGAACTGTCCTGTTTTCCCATTTTTAACAACTAGTCCTTTACTTTTCCATGTTCAAGCTTAAGCATATTACCTTTCATGCTTTCATCGTTCTATTGTAATCCATGAATTTTCCAGGTTTCCAGTAAATTCACTTATTTTTGTTTAACTTCAGTCTTACCCCCCCCTAAATACAACATGCACACATGTAATAACAATATAGAGCACTTGTCTGCTCTTAATACCCCATTTTTCCCTTTCCTTCTTTCATTCTCTTTGTTGGACTTGTTATTTCTTTTTTCGTGAAAGTGGTGAATTGATAGCAACAGTAGTCGCTGAAGCGACATGGTTGCTATGGAATCCAGTTATAAAAAATACCTCGCTCAACTTACGTTTATTTTACGATTTTGAACATTTTATTTTATTTTATTCACCATAACTTTTGTTTTACTGAACGAAATTTTTTTTTTTTTTTACAATATAGCTGAGAAGGTGATCTAATAAACTGTAATAATTGTCTGAAATTAGGTCGAAAAATGAGTAAGTGGTGAAGCTTTAACGCAGTTCTAAATGACTAAAACTGCCACTTAACAATAATATATGAGTGATATACAGAGGTCCTTCCAAAGGTAAAACCTCCAATTTTTTAAACTTAACTAGTTTAAAAGATATAAAGACAGCGGTGGTAATATTAGAACGAGTGCCCGTTTTTATGTCCCAGAATTTATTATTCCACACAATGTCCACCAAATGTAATGTACGTTTGCCAGAGAAATAAATTCCCTTCTTCTGACGCAGATTTATTACAGGGATTGATTTTAAGAGTCTCGCGCCATCAATATCTGCGACAATGGGATGGAACTTTCAGCTCATAAAGGTATGAGTTCACTCAGCATAACAAAGCAATTTGCAATCCTCTCTTATCCATTCGGGCGATATAAAAAGTACGAGGCATTACTTGTGGAACGTCAAACCTAGATCGTGTTCTTTTACTATTAAGTTCTGAAGAGAGGCAACAGTTTTATCCAGTGCATCCCAAGCAAAGCCAGCAAAATATAATAACACAATATGATAAAATTCTGTTTTTATCAATAGAAAATATTTATCAAGATGCATAAAATAGAAATGCCTCTTAAGGCAAAGTGAAATAGAATAAGTGTATACAAGATGCTTACAGCGTGGTTGCATGTAAGTAGGTTCTATTTACTGGGCTGGGACAATTCTTACATCTGGTTGTACCATCTATAGTGCTAGTTAACTCTTACCTGTTGTATTTGTGATGCTATAAGTATAAATGGATAATTGATGTCTGCTTGTCTAGAGTCGAAACAGTATTATTACTTCTATTACCAACGGAGATCAATCATAGGTTCTTTGATATGGCAGGGGTGCGTTCGAGGTCAATTGAATCATTATACTTTACTTTTGCGGTTGATACTAAACTTGAAGCCATTTATATATATATATATATATATATGTGTGTGTGTGTGTGTGTGTGTGTGTGCTTGTAAAGTTCAAGTTAGTTTTAATTTTCTTTCTCTTATATATATATATATATATATATATATATATATATAAATATATATACATATATATATATATACATATATAAAATAGAAGGGAGGTGGAAGGATCTGAATACTCAACGTTTCGCCCGATTTATACGGGCTTTTTCAAGAGGGATGGTCATCAAAGATGGATGGATATCATATATATATATATATATATATATATATATATATATATACATGTATATATATACAGGGTGACTAAAAAAAACAAAAGCTAAATGGAGGCCATCTAGAACATATGCTGTAGAACGAAGAAAAAGGCCAACAACCCTAGTGTTTTGATGTGATGTTAGGAATATAATAAACTAGTTCTGACCAATGAGTCAACTTTTATGATTACTTATATTGAACCTCAGATATAGTAGAGATTTAAGAAGTTTTGAAAAATAAGTTGCATACGATCAGCTAGAATTTAAACGAAAACATTCAGCTGCGTAGCCTTCATAGTTACTGCTTGAGCTATCGTCAAAATAAGAACACGTTTCTATTCAATCAATTTTAGCGAATAAATGTATAATTGCGCATACAAAGTCGACTATCGGCTGACAAAGTTCTTTTTTATTTTCAATTTCATCCTCTGCATCTATTTCCACCGGCTACAGATCGAATCGGAGTGGGTTCGCAAGTCTATAGTCCCTATATCTCAATCTTTCAATATAGTTTTTAGTCTACAGATCACACTTGAAAAAGCAGTTTGGTAGTGATCGTTTCTTAGACAAACAGACACAATCACTTATCGATTATACTATAAAACTCAAATCGTATTGTTTGGGCATTGAAACCGTCCACCCGGGTTACAGCTTGCTGTTTGAAATAGTTTGCGCATGCGTAAGTAAATAAAAACAAAGCCATGAAAGATTTTTCTTTTAATCAAAAATATTCTCGCGTTTAAAATATGCAAATAAAAACTAAACTGTAAATCACCTTTTCTTTTTTTCTTACAAATAAAATTCGTAAAATATAAATGTATTTTTTATTGCAAGTTGAAATCGTTTTCTAAACAAAAAGCAAATCAAATATTTTTTACCATTTTAAGTCCTTTATATATTCTGTACTTGCAGTTTAAAGATGTTTAAATTACTAAGATT
>NC_136494.1:25114889-25149889 GCF_053919585.1 Euprymna scolopes
AGACTTACTTAATTGACCAAATTTTCTTAGCGTCGTTACTAATTATAACATGATTTTTTCTATGAATATGTATTTTAATTTTAATTTTTCTTTCTACCCTTTATGTTTCGTTATGTGTACCAAGTTTTATTTTATCTTAATTATTGGAAGAGAAATTGTACTTTCTCTATATTTTAAGACTTATAAGCAGTCAAGGGGAAATAACTATTGTAAACTAAATACCTCAGAATCATTTTTACCTTATTCAATTTTAATTGAACTTACATATCTTATATGAAAGGTGTTTCCGCACAAATGTCTGACAATTATTTCAGTTGTGCCTTAAGATATAATAATGATACGCTTAGTTGATCTATGACGGTTTGAAATAGCCTTTTTTTATCTAAACACGCGCATTTCATTCACGTCAGTTTTATTACATTTGTGTCTAGTTGTGTATATATGGTATTCTGTCGGTTTGTCGGTTCTCACGCATCAGTTTCAAATGACAATCAACAAGTATATTCTCATATGGAATGGAAGCATCTACATCCTAAAAAGCTGGTTATGGATATCGGTCTATCTATCACACTTAATTTCTATTGCTAGAAGAACACCTTGGATGGCCGCATTTTATTTCAAACTAGCGGCTGCGGCGCGTGGGCGGACGCAACTTCGAGTCAAACACAAAATCTAGTACACCCAACATCAAGTACACTCAACATCGCCTTACCATCAATGCTTACCCGGTGAACTCGGAGTATGGGAAATTCCCAGTTGTACAAAACAAAATCAATGAAAAAAATACCTTAACTAAGGGTAAGGATAATGAGAAAAGGTTGGATAAAATGATGGTTAAATTACGAACTTGCCAGGATTCGAACCTGGAATCTTCTGCTCCGTAGTCAGACGCGTTATCCATCGCACCACAAGTCCTGTCCGTATGTTGAAAGATATTACCGCGTCTGTCTAGAGACAGTACTGAATTCTGTTAAAATAGGCAGGTATATTTTTCGACGAAACGGTCACAAACCCTTTATTTCGGGCTTTTTGTGTGGCTCAATATTGTTAGTTTCAAACCATATATAGATAAGAACAAGCTAGGGACTCACACCTTTCAGATGGGAAAAAATATTCAATTCAGTGCACACGTTCGATAGTTTTATTGGTATATATATATATATATATATATATATATATATATATATATATATATATATATATATATATATATATATAAACATGTAGAATTTTATGAATGATTTCCACAAACGATTCTGCCTGTACATTGGTCTGTCAGTTTTCAGCTTGGAATAGTATTCTCCCTGTTAAAGAAGCATAATCGATGGACGCAAGTTCTTTTATATCTGTCTGATAAGTTAATGGACGTACTTCATTAAAGGTATGCCCATACGTTCCTAGTAGAGGCTATGTCTGATGATTGGTCTGTCCTGCTTAAGTTTAAAGTAGCATTTCTATCAGTATTCCAGCAGAGTGGATGAACACATCTTATTCGAAATGCGTCCAGTGTTCTATGTAAGCAAGTCTGGACGTGAGTTTGTCCGCCATCCTTAAGTTTTGCATAACAAGCACATTGGATGGCCGCACATTTTTCTAGCTGCATCCCATTAGTTATATTTGTTGATTTGTAACGCATTAATTGAAAAAAAAAGTATTTTCATCGCTAAATATTGAATGAACGCAACTAATGTCAGATGTATCCAATAATCACTAAAAACCTACGAGTGTATTTGTTCTGTCACGCTTCAGGTTAGTATAAAGTGTCTTGCATTAAAGGCGAAATTTGAACGGGCGTATGTTGACAATTTCCGTTCTCCTTTGAAAATCGAGAAAACATTATTAACTATTAATAAAAAAGCTGTTTCTGGTTCTCCCAAACAGATTGCCACAACTGAATTGTAAAGCTTTACTTTAGACCACAATTCCAAACGTTTAACGCGAAAATGGTACGGACATATTCTCTTAAAATAGATAAAACGTTATTAACTATTTACACAATTTTCGGTTCTTGTTCCTTCCTACCATATTGCCACGATTGGATTTTTAGGCTTCAGTTTAATATTCAATTCTTAACGTTAAACGCGAAAGTTGAATTGACGTATATGCACAATTTCTGTTCTTTTAAAATCGAGGAAACGTTATTGACTATTTATAAAATGGCCGTTTTGGTTCTTCCTAAGATTATTGCCACGATTGGATGGTTAGTCTTTAGTTAAATATACAATGTGCCTTCAATACGTTTTTAGACTTATTTTGTGCAGGCATTTAAAATGGCCGTAGACTGTTGAAAATTCAATATGCTATTGCTATATATCTTATGAGAAGACTGACAAAATTTTATGATTTTAGGTTCAACAGCTACAGCAGGAATTAGAATACATCCTACTAAAGCCTGATTGTCACAGCTGATGAATGCTCAAAAATGCAATCTGGAAGTGGAGATAGTTTACAAGAACAATATGCAATAAAATTTTGTTTTTAACTTGGAAAAATGACAAAGGAATGTATAAAACGTTTTGAACCATCTTGCATGAATCAAACACCAGCTTTTGAGTGGCAGAAAAGGTTAAAAATGGCATGGAGTCTGTGAGGGATGATGAGAGTCGTGGGAGAAGTAAGGAAGTCAGAACATTGGAGTTTATTATCCAACTAAAATAATTCATAGGCGAGGACCGTTGTGTGTCTATAGAGGCAATAAGTGCACAGATTTATGTTAGTATGGCAAATGTACACACAGTTATTCGTGAAGAACAGAAGATGCGGAAGATTTACGCAAAGTGTGTTCATCGTTTCTCAAAGAATATCTGGAAGAATGATGTTGTCATGGGTAGGAAGACCGTCCCTTACTCCTCTGTAGCCCAGATCTTGTTCCCTGTGATTTTTGGTTGTTCAAGAGCAAGGAAAACGTTAGAGGCCTTTGTTGCGGGACAATTTATTAGATGAAAGAGGCTGTGACGAATGTCGTTGCCACGCTCACACAAGAAGACTTTCATGAAACCTTTCAGAGATGGTTGGAAGGATACAACACGTGCATTTCAACCGGAAGAGATTACATTGAAGGGAATTACAGTTTATGTGTGGACTATCAATAATAGTGGCCATACCAAAAAAAGTCTGGAAAAATTTTGGACGCACCTCGTGCAATTCTTATCATTAAACGCGAAAGTTGAACGGACGTATGTAGACAACATCCGTTCTTCTTTTAAAATCGAAAAAAATGTTATTAACTATTAATAAAATGGCCGTTTCTTTTTCTTCCAGACGAATTGCCACGATCGCATTGTCGCGTAGAATCATCATCTTCATTTGATGTCAACTCGTCAAAAAATGCCTGGCAGATCTGTGTGAAGGGTCAGTCGATTGTAAAAGACTGACAGGATAATGTTGACGTGACTAATTATAATGGAATAGAATGAAGAAAAAAGAAGCGAGAGAAAAGACAACGACGCCTTATTCTGTGTGTTTGTGGCAGAAGTTATTCTTTAATAGTTTACCGAGTTTCGTCTTAATATATTGATGAAGATGGAAGGGCTCACACTATGGATGGGAACCGAGAATAAAAAAAAATAAATAAAGAAGATATCTACAAATAACAGGATATATTTTTAACTGGCTGAATTTTCAAAGTCAGACCTAAATAGCATTTAATTATGACGCATAATTAAATTAAGTCACAAAATCAGAATTTGTTTAAGAATAAAATAAATAATTCATAAAAAACTGCCAATAAACACTTAAGTTTGCCTAACGATAGAATAGTTTACATAGATTTTAGAAAAATATAATCACTATTTAATCTCCAATTTTGAACTTAAATTATTGCAGATTTGCATTCAAATAGACTTGACTAATTATAATGGAATAGAATGAAAAAAAGGTTTACATATTAGCGTCAGTTTACAAGAGTTTGTACACATTAGCGTCAGTTTAACGAGATCTTTTTTTAAATTTCAAATATTTTTAATGATCGTATTATTTGCTTTCTTCATTCCACTGTTTTCACCTTGAGTGCAATTTTCACAAACATTACAATCGAGATGAGAACGGTAGTCCGAAGAGTGCAAACAAGAGAAATAACGTTCTAATGATTTCTGAAGCTTCAGTTTTAAACTCTCAAAATTCTTCAGAATTACAATCGACACGTGTTGGATGGATACATTCTGATCCAGAAAACATCAATTCTTCACCCTTTGACATAAACATCGCTCGTTGGGGGGGGAGGACTAAATAATAAAGAAGAGGGAGAGGCGAAAAGCGATCCTTCATGGCGTTCTCGTCACAAGTCGTTTACCGGGAGATTTAGTGTTACCTAATAAACGATGACGATTAAATCATGAATCGAAATGGAGCAGCAAAAATGGTAATATCTAATCACATTAATTACATTATCAGTTCTCTGCTCAGGCAGTGAAAGAAATCCTTCTTAACGGAGGCAATTTTAAGTGTTGCCTTCAACCAGAGTACCTCTTTCTGATTACTTGGGTTTCCTCGTCATTAAAAACTGACATCGTGTCTACCGCTGCCCTCACAAGGGACACGTAAATGGGATGACATTTTCAAGTAGCTTCCTCAGAGGAGATGGCGACTGTTTGTTATTGTACGTGGAAATTCATCCACTACCGCTAGAAACGATATCGTTATACAACTATGGTAATTGAAGCGAGAGAATATAAAAAAGACACACCTCATGTTGTACGAAGATTGTTCTTTTGTGGGTCCCGGAAAATGCCAGATAACGATCGTGCGCGGTTGTCAGTGCTTACTTAGTAGAAATATTTCGATAACAAAAAGGAATTATTTGGATTACCCGGACAACTGTTCTCATCTTGAGAGTGATTTTCACAACGTTTTGGTCGATGTAACCTCCGACCGTCTCGAACTCGGGAATATTTCTGTCGAACAAGAACGTGGGAAGTACTTGGAAAAATCAATTGTAAAAAGTGATATTCTCGCGAATGTTGAAGGTTCAATCGTCAGTGTGGGCGACCTAAAAATAGAATTCCGAATTACTAAGGACCTCTATCCAGTCAAGAGCATGCTACCCCCATGAAGTAAATAAATGGGCCCCACTTGAAATTCAGTCAAAATTCTCGAGTTCGAGAGTAAGATTCCCGAGTTTGACAAGATGAAGTTGAAGAAGCTGGGATGTTACATCGACCGAAACGTTGTGAATATAAAACTCAAGATGAGAACAGTAGTTTGCTACAAATAATACGAATAACCAATCCTCATCTCAAAAATTCAGAAACAAAAAGGGATGTTTTAATAACAGAAACAATCTTATAGAAGCGGCTTAGCTATTTAAAGATAGTCTTATAGAAGCGGCTTAACTATTTAAAGATAAAATATGTATGTTAAAATATGAAATATGAAGGGAGTATTGTGGGAGTTGAAAACTCCCAGCCTGACTCGATTGTCGCCCTTTAACTCAGAAGAGCGACCTCGCTACGTCACTTCCTGTTCCCTCTATTTCTTCCTCTTTTCGCGCTGGACTCTCAAGCAGTCAAGATGTGACAAACACCGCTCCGGTGGGGCCACGGGCTACCACCACGTTTCTGACTAGCCAGTCAACCTAAGTAACGTTACTCATCTTTCAATGAACTCTCATTCTTTCTATCGCTTCTTCATGTATATTTATGTAAATAAATTGAATTTTTTTCGCTGATATATAACGGTATGTTTTCGTACTCATTATGTGACAGTGAGAACGTTTAAATGATTTTGGAACGTAGATTGTTAAACTTTTATGAGAATGTTCGTTAAGTCACTATTTTGAAAAAGATCACGTCGGGGTCACCAGATTGTTCGGGACAGGGATGGTCTGCTGTGGTGATAGACGACCCCGTCCCCATGTGTGTCTTGGTGTATGTATATATGGTAGACGGATTGAAAGGATTGGAAAAGCAAATGTCGCATTATGAGGACGAAAATATACCGTTATACATCAGCAAGGAAAGAAAGGATTTAGACAGATATACACGTGTGCAGCAAACAGACGGAGATTTGTGCACCAGGGTTTTAGATTTGCAAGTAAAAGTGGACTGGATAACAGGATGCACATTTTTACGAGGCATAGTCAACTCCTTTAAGAGACCCAGCATGGATGTAAATGATTATATCCAAATATAATTGAAGCCTTGAAATTTCCCTTTTTTGGAGAAAAGCACCTTTAACTGCAGAAAGCATGAAAAATAATTGAAAAAAGTATGCGTCTCTTAATAGGGTCCTCACCGTCGTTTTGTTCAGAAAACTGCCTATTATGTATTGCCTATTTATGAAAATGTATTGAATGCATATACAACCACGAGCGAACTTCATACAGACATTATAATGCACTGATACACGTAAATCCTTATACACTCGTTCTGAACACTTATATGCTTTCAAAATATAATATAGACGTTGGAAACACAATACCCTCTTATATAAATGCTTACATACATTCGTTAGCAGCCGTTGTGTATATACACTCCTGGCTATGAAACACAACGAGAAGAATATTGTCTGAAATATAACAATTTAAAAGATTATTAAATTTGGCTATTAGATTTTCTCACAGCTGTTTTATTCGCCAAACATTTTGTCAACCATACTTCAACAACTTTAAGCACCTGGTCTAATATTTGTATAGAGAATAGCTTCACACAGTTATATCAGAAACATTTACTGTCATTATATCCGTTTCGCTTAATGTTTATCTCTCTCAATCATTTTTTATATTATTTTTTTCACTATATTTCTCTTATATTTATTGATCTTCTCCTCCGCTCTCTTATTTGCCAAATCTTTGTGAATTTGACCTAAATAAAATGTTTTGTTAGAACTATTTTAATATCAATTAAATAGATAGAAGTTTTTGTACAGGCAACATTTCTTACGCCAGAATTTTATCAAACAATTTAAAGCGACACCCAAATATGTTTTTCGTCGAGAAAAATACCCGCTTTTTTAAATGTTTTTTTTTTCAATTCAATAATGGCATCTTTTGGAAGATTTATAATCATATTAATTTAGAGGTCAACACATATACCATTACTTTATTAAGAATCTATTAATACTGCAGTGTCTGAGATCGCGCCAAAACACAATAATTTAACCAATAAAATATATGTAAGTATATGGCTTTCTCTCTCGGCCATTTTACCCATTATATATGCCTGTCGAAAAGTTTCTGTACATTTTAAATGGTTAATTATCTTTAAGTATTTAAATAATAAAACTGAACCTTAAACGAATATTGAAAGATGAAATTTCTAAAAAAGTGCTACCACATGTGTTAACTCAAATAAATAGTTAGATCTAATTGTCGTGACTTCTATTGTTTTTGTAATGTCCGGTAAAGGTAACGGCAAGATCATTCTGATTATTCCTGCACAAATGTTGAGCGCGTGCTATTATGAAACAAAGCATGGCTAGATACGCTTAATCTTAATGCATTCAAATCAAATATATATTTTCCCCACGATTGTTCTGATCTACAAGTGGACCCAATTGAAATGAATGGTTCACATCTTGAGGAAGCACCCATTTTTGACAAGCTTCTGGGTTGACCTTCATTCTAGATCTGAAATAGAAAATGGTTTGATTGAACTTGATGGCTGGATTGAACTTATCTGGATAGAAAATTGTGCCGGGAGTGAGATACTCAATCCTGACACAAATACATTCTAATATTGAGTATTCTTGCTAAATGTTTGAGTATAGTTCCTTCTTTCTCAGTCGTGTTTCCATTGTATGAGTATTCTTATTTTTACTCATCATTTATATCTTCAAATACAGTGACACGAATAGATATTGGATATACGTTATTTTCTGTTACAAATCCAGTTTATGGTCGCCATTTTGTCTGATATTTGACAAGTCGTTTTAGTTGTATGTGAAAATGAAATTAAAAAAAAACAAACTCATGGTTGAATGCATTTCTTATCATAGTAGATAATTACAATTTGTATAATTATTGGATACATGAATTTTGTTGGAAATTTCTGATTAAAATATATAAAAGGATTTAAATATGAAATTTTCGGTAGTATTGAAATGTAATCTTCTACCAATCAGAGAAGCACACGACTGATTACATCCGACATATTTTCGCCCAAAAATTGATTGAAAGCTTGCTGCATGGTTGAATACCCTCTATGTTACATTGCAAATGTTTAGACACTAAATTGCTTAATAGTGTGCAAGAGACCCCAAAGGTCAAATCATTGAAATAGTGTGCAAGAGACCCCAAAGTTCAAATCATTGAAATCATTGGAATATCTTGGCAACCAAAATTTCGACCATAAACGGATTAAAAAGCTTGCCCTATGTCTGAATCCACTTTATGTAAAATTTCAAATGTTTAGAACAAAAACTGGCTGAGTAATTTAGTAGAGACCGCAGAGGCTAACTTTTTTTTAGCTTTGACCCCAATTTTTACACCTTAACATTTATGTTTTCGGCTCGAATCAAGTGAAAATGTTTTGTCCATGTCAAAGTAACCTACATCTAAAATTTAAAGTGTATAGACCCAAAATTAGCGGAGGTGTTTAGTAGAGATTTAAAAGGTAAAATCGTGAAACTTAAAAAAATAATAATAATAAATAACTATACAGCTAAATAGTACTAGTGCCATATATAAACATTTGATAAAAGAACACATCTGCCCCCCCCTCAAAACTTAGAAAGGTCCTCATTGACACCATCAAAATTATACAACCTGAGAATAATATTAAAAACTTCAAAATACTTGAAGCGCCATATATTAGAACCCTTCAACCCACTATAAATGATATTGCATTCGTGAAAAGAATAACGTTCTAAAATTTCTTGCGCAGTTCGTATTAGACGGACATTGTTAACGGCGTCCACGAACCTGCTGATTTAAATACTCGAGTGTTTAATCGACCTAAATTTTTACTCGACTTTTCATCGCCTTTATATATTTTAACTAATCGCCGTTTACTGCAAATTTAGTTTAATCTTTTAATTCTCATTTTCGCTCCTTCGCAGTTTTACTTAAACACTGATGATGATTCTTGGAGAAATTGAAAGCGTTCGTACCAGAAACAATTATGGAACTTTTATTGATATTTTTGATTTTGATACAAAAAAAAAAAAACCCACGGAAAACCGAAAAATTAAAAAAAAAGGAATCATAAAGCATATATATATATATATATATATATATATATATATATATATATATATATATATATATAACTACTTCATTTACTTACACAAATTTAATATACGAAAGTATAGATTTATGCGTAAACTTTAAGTATTTACTTCAAAAGTGCCCAATACGTAGGTAGAGCTAGTTAGTAATTTATAAAACATATATGGCGATTAAGCTACACTGAATATTCTGCGTTTAATCCACTGTAGGATTCGTCAGGCTTATGCGCGAATTTTGTGGTTGCTTTTTGTTTTTATATATGTTGAGGATTTCTATTTAGCCAATTAGCTTTCTAGTATCCACCGCGCCACCTCCTATCAGCAAATGGGCATGCATTTTAGCGAACAAAGGATCTGTTTTAGACCTAGGTTAGTGGTTTAAGGTAGATTTTTCCCTCCTTTTTTATATATATATATAAATATACGTATGTGTTTTTATATATATATGAATATACCTATGTGTATACACACATGCACACATATATACATATATATATATACATATATGTGTGATCGTTTATGTATATTCATATTTATTTAATTTATTTATTTGTTTGTTTTCTATTGTTATTGTTAGTTTTAAAGCTATTTTGTATCGCTATCATAGAGTAAGTTTTATTTTGTGAACACAGTTGTTTGCTATTTCTTGTCTACAGTTTAATATATTTTGAGGTTCTTTAAAGTACAGGATAGCAAATTTTTCATGGAGGCATAATTTACATGGGTCGTCTAAATGTCTGCACGTGGTAGCTTGTCTCATTATTTTCCATTCGACGACCGGCGAATGTCCGCTTTCTTTGAGTTCCCAGTATTTATTCGCTAGTGTTGTTTTTATACGGTGTTTTTTTTATTTTTGAAGGTACTTTTGTGGTTATAGTATCGGGTTTTAAAATCTAAGGAACTCATGCCTATGTAATATTTCTTGTTATTCGGGTTTTCTTTCGCAAATATTGTTGCTTGATAAACTACACTTTTTGTTAGACATTTATTTTGGACTGGGCAAATTGTGCGGTGTCTACAATTGCATTTATCTTGTTCGTTATTAGTATTATTATTTATGCTATGGTTGTTCTTGTCCGGGGTTGGTTTGTTATTATTATTATTATTATTATTATTATTATTATTATTATTATTATTATTATATTTCTGTCATGGTGTCTACTTTTTATTGTTTATTTTGTTGTTGTTTACGTTGCTTTCATTTAGTATTTTGGTATTATGTGCTTTAATTATCATCTCTAAATTTTCGCAACAACTGTAAGATAACTTCAAGGTATTTTTATTGAAGATTTTGTGTAAGGGGTTGGTTGCGGGAAAGTATTTTTGAATAAAATCTAGAAATTTCTTGCCAAGTTTTGTTTTTAACATTTGATTGTATGGGGCCGTATACCAAATTATAGTTCTTTTTCTTCTATTTTTAACTTTATTATAGCTGTTGGTGTTTTGTTGCTTATATTTGATATCGATATTTTTGTATCCACTATTTTTTAGGGCTGTTTCGTAGATATTGGTTGACCTGTTAAATGCATTTTCATCGCTTCTAATTCACTGCTGTCACAAAAAGAGAAGTAACAAGTAAAGCAGAACGAATGAAAGAATGAATGAGAGATAATTGGGGGGGTTATATTGAAGCAGCCGAGTGCTGTACATTGTTAGTATACATATGTGTATATTAGGTCAATTATGGGGACAAAAAATAAGATTGAAATTAAACAAAAAACAATTGAATTTGTTTGAAGCCTGGAAAAATCATGGATTACAATAGAAAAATGCGACCATGAATAGTAATACAGTTAAGCTTGAACATTTCAAAGTAAAGGACTAGTTGCTAAAACTGGAGGAGAAAAAGACAAGATATTCTAGTAAAAATATTATAAATTTATAACTTTAAATTTTGCAGCATTAAAATTTATTTTTTTAAATTCAATTTAATATTATATAATCAATTTATAATGCTACAATATTTTAAGTTATAAATGCATTATATTTTTTTACTTGAATATCTTGTCCTTTTCTTGTTCAGTTTTAAGAACTAGTCTTTTACTTTTCCATGTTTAAGCTTAACCATATTAGTTTTCATGCTCGCATTTTTCTATTGTTATATGTTGTGTGTGTATGTGTGTGTATGTGTGTGTTGAGAGATGGACAATGAACAAACCGAAAGCATATGCCTATCAACGTTTCATCTTTATTTCAAGACTTCTTCGTAATGATTGGTTTGAAAAAAAAATACACGAGGACAATATTTGAACATATATTTGTTGTGTTTTTGATGTATAATGAATGTTTTCCGTCTATTCCGTACGGAGAAAATAACCGTTGGCATTCAAAGTGTGAATACAGTTACTGGCATCGGGTCGCTCTGTTTCTTTTTTTTATCTCTCCACAACATTAAAATATTGTTTATATATATATATATATATATATATATATATATATATATATATATATATATATATATATATATATATATAATATATATGGCGATTAAGCTACACTGAATATTCAGCGTTTCATCCACTCTAGGATTCGTCAGGCTTATGCGAGAATTCTGCGGTTTGTTTTTATATGACCCCCTTCTGTTGAGGGTTTTAGTTAGCCAATCAGCTTTCTAGTATCCACCGCGCCCCTTCCTAAATAAATAAATAAACAAATAAATAAATTAAATAAACATGAATATACATAAAATACATTAAAATAAATTAAATAAACATGAATATACGTATATGTATGTACATATATATATATACATGCGCATATATGTATGTACACATATGTATATATATATATATATATATATATATATATATATATAAAGAAACGTCTGCCTTAAACCACTAAACTAGTTTTAAAACAGATCCTTTGTTCAATAAAATTCATGTCACTTGGCTGATAGGAAGGGGCGCGGTGGATACTAGAAATCTGATTGGCTAACTAAAACCCTCAACAGAAGAGGACCATATAAAAACAATAAACAACCACAGAATTCGCGCTTAAGCCTGACGAATCCTAGAGTGGATGAAACGCCGAATATTCAGTGTAGCTTAATCGCCATATATATTTTATAAATTACTAACTAGCTCTACCTACGTATTGAGCACTTTTGAAGTAAATACTTAAAGTTTACGCATAAATATATACTTTTGTATAATAATTTTATGTGAGTAAATGAAGTAGTTATAAATATATATATATATATATATATATATATATATATATATATACATATATATATGCATGTGTGGGGTACTTTTATTCATAATTGGTGTTAAAAGTTTGTAAGTTAATTCCGTATAGTATATAGGGATTGTATAGTTAGGATTGTTGAAAGTGCATTAATTAACCGGTAAGACTTTACCTTAAGTTATTGCTTACAGTATTTATTTATATTCGTGTTTTCCTTAATAGTAATTGTGGCTTTGTGCACTAAGGATGTTGTCTAAAACGACATTCTACTTTTTAAACAGCTATCAATATATATATTAAGCTCGGTTTATTGTCATCACAAAACATTTCACCTATTGTGTTTTAAAATTATTTTTATAAGTTGCCCGCATTTGTAGAATGAGACAACTTACAGATTAGTAGTACTCATAATCATTTAAATTCACTTATGTCTTAATGAAAAATTATATATAACTAAATTTAAACATAGAAAAATAAAACAAACGAAACATCTATAAATCACATCTTAGAAGCTTAAATATTTTAGATATTTAACCTTAGCATTAAACGATTGAGCTTTAATTATTCCATTTTAATAAAATGTTATAATGTAAAATGTCTTTAATTTTTCTAACTCTATTTTAAGCTTGACATATATATATATATATATATATATATATATATATATATTCGATTACAATTTGAAACTTTTATCATGATAGTAATTATCCAATTAATTTTTAGTAATGTCACGTTTACAGTTTATACATGCGTTAACATTTAGGCACCTGGGGGCTATACATTGCAGACTCACGCAGATGGGGACTTAAAATACGAAAAAGATAGAACTTCGCATCCTGTGCAAGTGTTTAGTTGTATATATATATATATATATATATATATATATATATATATATATATATATATATATATCCCTGGAAGTTTTTTACCTTTAAAACTATATAAATATTATTTAATTTTTATATTTTTTACCACTCGGTAGAAAACTATTTATTCAGTAAGTCATTTAATCATCTGCTATCAATGCTTCAATTTGCTCCATTGAATTCACTATAGTTCTAACTTTAATTGATAGGATCATTAGTTGTTTAACATTAAACACTCTTTTGGGGATTTCAAAACAAAACAGTATATTAAATCATGGCTCCCCAGAAGTGTTGATCAAACACCACCTCCTTAAACTTGAGAACAAAAACTGTTACAGATATTAGATCAAGTTTCCTACTTTTAATTTATTTGGCTAGCCTATTCATATTAGAAATATGTTTTATATATATACAGAGTTACCCCCCCCCAAAAAAAAAACAAAAGATAAATGGAGGCCATCTAGAAAATATGCTGTAGAACGGAGAAAAAAGGGCCAAATACCCTAGTGTTTTGATATGATGTTTTGAATATAATAAACTAGTTATGACCAAAGTTTCATTTCATTCGGACAAAACAATAAGAAACGACAATACAAAACTTAAACATAATATTTATGCAGATTACGTATGTATTATTGTAGAGTCAATGCTCTATCAATTATGATATATTACGAGGAATAATTTGCCTGGTAGACTAATTCGAAAACATAAAAAAATTTAATGATAATGTCGTTCATCAAATTCCTCCATTGTTTGTTTACGATATAACCTCTATTTGCATTAAGTCTTGTCGATCTTAAACATAATATTTCTTCTTTTATCTATAAGAAAGAATAATTTTAGAGTTAAATATTTTACGTTACACCGTCGGTATAAAGTAAACTATCCCTCTGTAAAAATATGTTCTTTTTTATAGATGAGAGAAAAAAGGATATTTTAATATCAGATTTTCGATACATATCGTTTGAATTTCTGTACAACACCTACCTAAGAACACTGCCAGACATATAAATTACTTTTTGGTGAAATTTGCGTTTCAGAACCTATGAGAACTCTCTCTCTCTCTCCATCTCTCTCTATCTCTATCTCTCTTTCTCTCTCTCTCTCTCTTTAACACACACATAAAGTGATTTGTATATAGAGGTATACATATATATATATATATATATATATATATATATATATATATATATATATATGAATGTTGTATTCGTGTAGCCATTCACTCATGCTGTTTTGTTGCACGCCAATGTGCGTGAGGGATAATGTTTTGGTTTATAATTTATGTTATTTTGAGTATCCACATTTATTTTTCAAGAAACTGATTGCCAAGAAAAATGGTTTATCGAAAAAGAAAGACAGATGTCGTCCTGCTAAATGCATCTATTTTCGCCGACAGATTCTTTTCCTCTTTATTCCGAATAAAGAATAGACAAACGGAAGATACTCCCAATTTTTTCTCGCAACCTCTTTTCCGCTTTTGTTCGTGTCGATATTTTATTTCATTTTGGGATTATTTCTAGCAAAAAAAAAAAAAAAAAATAGTCAATCAACTAACACCCTAGGGGAGTGCTATCTAATTCCAGAAGCCACCCCCACCGACTCTACACATAATTGTCGAGAGTCGAAAATATATATAAGTGGATATATTAATATGTAATTAGGTCTATTTAGCATATATATACGTGAAACTATTACTACATAGAGGGTATAAATACATATATTTATATATATTTGCATATATCTGCAGATATGTATGCCATTCTGCATTTCTCACAGACATTCGTATATGTGTTTGTACATGAATATATATATATATATATATACATATGCATACATACATACATATGTATGTAAGCAAATGTATTAATATTTAATTCTATGTATTTAGTTTATACATATGCAAATATACATATGTAAAAAATATTTGGAGAAATAGAAAAAATCTTTATATGTGTGTGTGAGTGTGTGAGTGTGTGCGTGTGTGTGTGACTTTATGTATGTGGGTGTATGTGTATATATCTAAGTGTCTTGCTGCATTTCTTATGTGATTATTGTTTGATATATTCTGTGGATCTTATATTTCCTTAATGTTTTTGCAATTCTAAAGAGTACTAAAATATCGGTTAATCTGGAAAATGTCGGAGGCAAATTAATCTTTTCTTGGACGGTCGATACAGGTTAGATCTAATACCACCTGCTTACCATCAAATCTTCAGTCATGCTTATATATATATATACACACAAATATATATATATATATTTGTGTGTGTGCGTGCGCGTTATTCATATATACACACATATACATATACATATATATGTATATATATATATATATATATATATATATATCATTGTATCGCTCTAGTAGGTATCTCACTGCCGATGCAATCTCTATTTGTATACGCCCTGATCTCCATCTTGACTTGGTGGATTTCAAAACCGGCTTCGAAACCTAGTAGGCGATATTCTTTTCTGTTCCTTGCAACCTCTTTTCCACAGAAGAAACGTTGCGAGCCCCTCTCTTAACTATCGTTATTTTCATGACAAGTGCTCGTCTGAGCTCCAATCTCTAGTCCCCACTAACCAAATTTTAACGAAAACACTGGACTAGCTTCAGCTACTCTCAACAATTTTCCCCATTATCTATCCGTTTCTGATTCGAAAGGGAAAGCCCACGAAGAAAACTTCTTTCATAGAACTGCCCGTATGTGGAACCTTTCCAGCCGATTACAATATAGTGGTTTTCAAATATAATGTAAACAAGTTCTTATTGAGTCGTACCCTTTAATAATCCAACTTCTACCCAGTCTAAATATTTTTTTTACTAAACTACTACCTCACATCGATTAAGCCATATATCCTCGAGTGATCTTCGGGCCTTGATAAGTAGTGTCCACTTTGTAAAAATTTATATATATATATATATATATATATATATATTTGTACAATTTTAGCTTCCAAGATGTTAATCCACTGAAGCTACTGTGTTAATTAAAGAATGGACGATTAATGAAGAGAGCGCAATTATATTATGCTTATTTACTGTGATTTTATTAGTTACACATGTGCATACATGTTTCTGTATCTCTCTCTTTATATATATATATATATATATATATATATATATATATATATTATTGTATGAGCGATTAAACGGAACTAAAATCGAGAATCAGAAAAATCATAATTTTAAGTGATACCTCTGCACTTTAGTGCCAGTTTCTCCGTGATTTTCATTCGGCAACGCCCGAATAATCGACGGAAACCACCGGATTATACCAAGTCAGCAAAAATAGTCGCGAGCGGGAAAGCATACTATAAAAAGTAGAAGAAAAAAAAGAAAGTAAATGAAATAGTTTAAAACGTCTTACAGTTAACCACATGCATAATTTCATTTGACCCCCCCCCGACTAGGGTTACTACAAATCATGTGGAGAGGATGTGAGGAGGCAAAACTATGAAATAAAAGAAAGTGTCGAACCAACCGCGATCTGCTTGACAGGTTTTTCGTGAAGTTATGTGGAAGCAAAAATCGAAAGGAATCCTTTGTCCCCCTCATATAAGCATATCGTAGAAAGCTATCCGGTCCAGGAAGTTCCTCCTTCTACATACTCTAACATCGTCGGCTGCTTTAATTCAAGCGATAGAAAATACTATCCTTAAAGAAATTCCTTTGAAAAAAATATTGAACGAAAATTATTTATATACTCCCACACCAAAAAAGTGTGTAAGTAATTTTCATTAATTTAATGAATGCGACAGGAAAATAACTCTCCATAGAGAAACAAACAAAATATATTTGTCCACTAATTACAACAAACAAAATTACCACTTCCTTAAAAAATAAATAAATAAATAAATAGAACAGTAACATTTGTGAAATTATTACGGTGGGTTGTTTTCTTTCTTTTGTGTTCGTTTTTTATTGACTTTTGTTCGCTCGGTAAAATCCAGCGGTTTTCGTAGTCCGTTGACAAGAGAGACCCACGGAAAAAATGGGCACTTAAGTGAAGAAGTATACTTTAAGGAAATCGATATCGGGATCAGAAAAAATCCCCACTTAACAAACTTTCACGAAAACACTGGATTAGCTACAGCTACTCTCAACAGTTTTCCTCGTTATCTATCTGTTTCTGATTCGAAAGGGAAAGTTCATGAAAAAAAACTTCTTTTCTAGAACTGCCCGTATGCGGAACACTATTCCATTGGCCTGCTTCCTAGCAGCTTACAAAATCGTAGTCCTCAAACAATGTAAACAAGTTCTTATTGAGTCGGGCCCATTAATAATCAAACTGATACCCAGTCTAAAGTATTTTTTTCTAAACTACCAACTCACATCCATTAACCCTTTTATCGAGTGACCTTCGGGCCTTGATAAGTAGTGAGTACTTGGTAGAACTTTGTATATATATATATATATATATATATATATATATATATATATATATATATATATATATATATATATATATATATATATATATATACA
Organism: Euprymna scolopes; assembly: GCF_053919585.1. Taxonomy (NCBI): domain Eukaryota; kingdom Metazoa; phylum Mollusca; class Cephalopoda; order Sepiida; family Sepiolidae; genus Euprymna; species Euprymna scolopes. Next base: position 25,132,596 of record NC_136494.1, read on the forward strand.
GTCCTGGCAATGGTTTCAACTATTTGTTTTATTAAACATTCGATAATATACGAAAACGCTTACTTTCTTAAGTGGTCTTATGATTTTGACCAGGACTATATATATATATATATATATATATATATATATATATATATATATATATATATATATATATACTAGCATTTGCCCGGGTGTTTGGGCGTATATGTTGAGCAAAATAAACCCAAAAAAACGGTCTTTTTTTATTTGACCTCTATTATGACGCCTTAAAATTTGCTGTTTTTTTGTTTAAATTAAGTTATTACGTTAGATCTATGTCCAAGGAATATTTATCTAAAATTTCAAGGGTTTTTAGTCTCAAAATTATCGGAGGAGTTTGGTAGAGTTCTCAAAGGTCAAGTCGTTGAACTTCGACCTCTTAACAACCACATTTCTAGCCGAAAACCGATCAGGTAGATTTTCTCAAATCTCAGTACACTGCATATCAAATTCCGAGTATGTAGACTAAAAATTGACCGAATTATTGCGTAGGGAAATGTACACAGACACACAGACAGCCAGACACAAAAACACGTTCACTTTTATAGATATATAGATATACTAGCATTTCAGCCCGGCGGTCCCGGATGTTTGGATGTGTATGTTGAAACAAAATTGGTAGTAGGAAGGCAGGCTCGAACCCGTACCGCAAAGGAGGAAAAGAACGGGGAAAAAACTGACGTCTATGCTGTTACGACCACACCAAAACCGGAAGTGACATTTTTTTTTTAAATTAAGCCTAGAAAATCCAAAGGAGAGGATGACTTTCAAAAATACCGGCGAAAAATGCACCCCTTGTAGAAAAGTGCCAGTTTAAGGTAAAGTATTAATGTTTTTAGTCAATTTTTCGATATTTGTCGTCTGAAAGGTCGACCTTCAAAACGATACTGATCTTGAGAAAATCCATCGCCTCTGTCGAAAGTGTGGGCAAACATGCAGACATACATACATACATGTATATATTGGTAACTAAAAATGTTCGACCCAAACCGATGAAAAGTTTGCCCTATCTCTGAACACCCTTTATGTAAAATTTCAGATATTTAGACCAGAAATTGTCTGAGTAGTTTGGTAGAGACCACAGATGTCATTTTTTTTAAACTTTGACCCCTTAAAATTTATTGTTTTGGGCTGAAGTAAAGTTATTAAGTTAGATCCATGTCCAAGAAACCTATATCTAAGATTTCAAGTGTTTAGACCCAAAATTATCGGAGGAGTTTGGTAGAGTTCTCAAAGGACAAATCGTTGAACTTCGATGCGTTAACACCCAAATTTCTGGCTGAAAACCAATCACATCTATTTTCCCAAATATTAGTACCCTGTATACCAAATTTCGAGTCTGTAGACTGAAAATTAACAGAGTTATTGCGATGGAAAATGTACAGAGACACACAGACAGACAGACAGATAGACGCGTTCTCTTTTATAAATATACTAGCATTTCGGCCCGGCGTTGCCTGGGTGTTTGGAGGTGTATGCTGAGCAAAAAAGAAAACGGTCAATTTATTTAGTTTTGACCCCTATTATGCCCCCTTAATATTTGCTGTTTTGGTCTCAAATCAAGTTATTAAGTTAGATCCATGTCCAAGGAATCTATATCTAAATTTTCAAGGGTTTTTAGACACAAAATTCTCGGAGGAGTTTGGTAGAGTTCTAAAAGGTCAAATCGTTGAACTTTGACCCCTTAACAGCCAAATTTCTGGCCCGATCACATAAATTTTCCCAACTCTCAGTACCCTGTATATCAAATTTCGAGTCTGTGGACTACAATTTGACATAGTTATTGCGTAGGGAAATGTACAAAGACACACAGACACACAGACAGGCAGACACACATACACGTTCAGTGTTCTATATATATATATATACATATATATATATATATATATATATATATATATATATATATATATATATATATGTACAATTTTAGTTTCCAAGATGTTAATCAACTGAAACTTTCGTGTCATTAAAGAATGGACGATTAATGAATAAAGGGCGATTATATTATGCTTGTTTATAGTAAATATGCCTATTTTCCGACGCTAAGAACGATTCTTTAATCGTCGATTTTTTTTGTTTTTTCATTTTGGTAAAAACAAAGTATTCCACTGCTGGTTGTAACTATTAAATAATAATAATTTATTGATTTTAAATCAATAGCAAAATTAAAATCCATAGATCATCCCTTACAAGTGTATTGTTTCGCTTGAGTAAACATCTGCACATTTAGCGTGTTTTTTTACAATGATTGCCAAAAATAAAAACTTCATGGTTAAATATTTAGAGATTGATAAAAAAAAAAATCTACATCAGAATCGGAAATTGTATCGGAATCGAGAAAATATTAGAATCTTCCCATCACTAATGTGCGTGTATGTGTATATATATATATATATATATATATATATATATATATATATATATATATATATATATATACGTGTGTGTGTGTGTGTGTGTTACTAAAGATATCCACCGACCTGTTATATTACAGAGAAAAAAATAAAACAAGACGAGGAAATAACTTTATTAGTAGAAGAAATTATAGGAAGCAAGTTTAATAGACGAACAAATAAGGAATCTATTTCATCGAGGACAGACGGACACATAGAATAGTGTGACCGAAACAGAGACAAAGGTTGGGACACAAAAATCAATATATTTAAAGTTAGGTTACGGAGAGTTATAGGGGTGGGCGTGGGGAGTTTTCCGCCTGTTTACACCATTAAAGGACAGTTTACGGACAGATTGCATTTAAAGCAGTGTAACACATTTTCCAGTTTGGGACAGTTGAACGCAGGTTAGGACTTGAACTAGATCGCAAGAGCTTCAGGAGTCTCAGATTAAGTGAGGTTAACAAACAAGGAAAGAGAACTCGTCATATGACAAAGATGCGGACGTCAGCGTTTATATGGTCGATATTGTCAAAAACATACTCAGAGCACAACTGAAATATGAGGAATGTGTTGGAGCCTTTTGTTTCTCTTGTTTGCGTTTTGAGTTGTTTTATTTTGTTTTTACATTTACTGGCTTCGTTCGACGGTCGCTAATGTGAGAGACAACAACACGAGCAGAAGAGCAGACGAAAAGAAGGAAACCACAGAACAGAACGTTTGCGGGGGAGGGGGGCTGATTGTTATCGAGGGGGGAGGACATTGTTAGATACACATATTTATAAGAAATAAATGATGACAGTTTTATGTACTTCGTAGCTCTTTTACTTTTAAAGTTGAAAAACAGGAAACTTTATTATGGAACAACACACACACATACTCACACAAAAAACGCACACACACACATATATTATTGTTATTATTATTATTTATTCGGAGGTAAACAGTTACATTTTGTGGCTACAAATAGCCATATGTTTCAGTAAATGAGACTTCGCCAAGCGACCCTGAATCATTCGACGTTATAGAAAAAAAGATTTTGTATAGAGTCGAATGTTTCAGGGTCGCCTGACGAAATTTAATCGAATGAAACAGATGACTGTCGTAGCTACCAAATGTAACTGTTTATCTTCGAATTGATAATAAAAAAATATTTTGCTTTTGTCATCGTTGTATTCATTAGATCACACACACACACACACACACACACACACACACATATATATATATATATATATACATATATACATATAGGTGTGTATGTGAGTGTGTGTGTGTGTGTGTGTGTACCAGGAGAATACCTGTCCCAAAACTATAAAAATAAATTAATTCTCATAACATAACAGTTTTGCAAATTTTGTGTCTTCCCTTGCAATTATTTAAAGATAAAATGCTCGAGTAGATTATATAGTCATAAAAAGATGGTTTAACGTCTTGAGTGAATATATCATGGTAGGCTAATATTATGCTGGATATACCTTGGCAATTAAAATAAATACAGTGGTCGTACCTATGTCTTGCGTAATGTGTATATCCATCTTCTCTTTCACGTTATTTGTAAAATAGTAGGCTACACTGGACTCCTGAGCTTGCATAAACATAATTCAGGCAGAATAAAGACCTTGATATTGTCGGAATTTTATTTGCCGTTTTCGAAACGTGTACTCAATTAAATTGCAGCATCCAACTTGATATTAGAAAACAATTATCCGATTTATTATTTATGAAAAAAATAGTCCTCTTGATTTGAATTCATGCGCTTTATTATTTAAGAACAATAGTCCTCTTGATTTGAATTCATGCGCTTTATTATTTAAGAAAAAATAGTCCTCTTGATTTGAATTCATGCGCTTAATTATTTAAGACAAAATAGTCGTCTTGATTTGAATTCATGCGCTTTATTATTTAAGACAAAATAGTCGTCTTGATTTGAATTCATGCGCTTTATTATTTAAGAAAAAATAGTCCTCTTGATTTGAATTCATGCGCTTTATTATTTAAGAACAATAGTCCTCTTGATTTGAATTCATGCGCTTTATTATTTAAGAAAAATAGTCCTCTTGATTTGAATTCATGCGCTTTATTATTTAAGACAAAATAGTCGTCTTGATTTGAATTCATGCGCTTTATTATTTAAGACAAAATAGTCGTCTTGATTTGAATTCATGCGCTTTATTATTTAAGAAAAAATAGTCCTCTTGATTTGAATTAATGCGCTTTATTATTTAAGAAAAAATAGTCCTCTTGATTTGAATTCATGCGCTTAATTATTTAAGACAAAATAGTCGTCTTGATTTGAATTCATGCGCTTTATTATTTAAGAAAAATAGTCCTCTTGATTTGAATTCATGCGCTTTATTATTTAAGACAAAATAGTCGTCTTGATTTTAAATCATGCGCTTTATTATTTAAGACAAAATAGTCCCCTTGATTTGAATTAATGCGCTTTATTATTTAAGAAAAAATAGTCCCCTTGATTTGAATTCATGCGCTTTATTATTTAAGAAAAAATAGTCCTCTTGATTTGAACAAAAAACATTAAAAAAATTAAAATAAAATATTATAAAAGAATATAGAAACATTATTTACTATCAGTTTTTTCTCTATTAAAAAATATATTTATTCATAAAAATTTAAATTTCTTAAGATTTTAGTAAAATTTCTAGTAAATATTAATGATATTTTCTTTGTAACAACAGATAGAATATGATTTTTTTTTTTTTACATTAATTTTAACTGGATAGAAGTCCTAAGTATTTCTTAGTTGACTTTTGAGTGTCTCACGCACTGGATTTTACTGATGAATTTTTGTATAATCTTTAGACGCATTTAACTCATCTTTGTTTTAGATATAGTCTCACGACATCATTAAACGTCACTAGTTATTACTGCATAGTATTGCTATATATTTGTCTCATAGGTTTTCGAGTATTTTGAAAAATTGTTTTATATGTTTTGACGCTGATGAGCTGCTCAGTTGGTAAATTTATAAGTAATAAACTTTCATATTCTTAGATACATGCTATGGAGCGAAAGATTTCACGCAAATTGTTGCGAATAAAACCAAACGTTTAAAAATGAATAAAAGAAATGCGCGTTCATTCCTTGTAAAACGATGGATTGATAACACACACACACACACACACACACACACACACACGCATACACACATATACACACACATACATACATGCATTAGTGATGGGAAGATTCTAATATATATAGCTCTTGTATTCCACTATTGAGCTATCTAAAAATAACTTTGTTTGAATAAGTGCTATTCAAAGTAGTAAAATATATATATAAAAACTATGTATTATTATTACATATTTAGATTAATTAATTAATTTATACATATTATTACAATATAATTTGTTAAACTCGGGGGATCGAAAATAGTAGCGATCATATAATTCTGTTTCTTTTGGTAGTAAAGTTGACGCTAGTGTACTCTCATTTGTAACAAACTCAACAAAAAATGTCTGGGCATGTACCAGATTCAGCAGAGTATCACAAGTAAACAAAATATGTCGATTTTATCGAAGGATTTGTGTTCAAGTCAATCGCCGTGGAGAGGAGCGAAACGATATGCTCCACCACGCGTGAATTTGTATAATCTATTAATAATGCGCCACAGCGTGGACCATCGTGAATTGACTAGGTTTTGCCCGCACGCGCCTGCTGTTGTTTTTGAGGAAAACGCCTTCAGTCTGCTTTCGATCTGCCAAGTCAGCAGGACACGCGATGAAACTGCCTTATACCTGAATATTGATTTTCTAATACGAAGTTTTCTTAATAATTATTTGTTGTTAAAATAATAAATATTAAATTTTTTAAAATAGTTTAAAGTATTCAAATTTTTAAAATCTTTTTTTTTTAATTGAAATTAAAAGAATACATTAAAGTTAATAAAAAAAAAAAGTTAACCAGAATAAAATTAAACACAAATAAGAGTAAAAATACGCATATAGTTCTTATATACTTGCCCCCCCCCCGGTAAAGTTAGGATCAAGGTTAGGTCTTAATGTAAGGGAGATTCAACTCCCCCAAAAGCATATCTCTGGATTCGAACAAAAAAATAATAAAAATAATTCAATCTCGAAGAACTTCTATATTGAACCATCGATGTTCTGGCTTTGTAATTCTGCATATTTTCTATCGACTCTTTACGTATTTCTGATATTAATATATCTCCCATATAGGCATATCTATACAAACAATACAAATGTATACTTGTCTCAATCTTGTAATTATCAAAACACACGCAGTCGTATTTTAAATGCGACGTCTAATTAGAATCCTTCTATACTCTTGTAACGTTACACACGTTTACACACGGGGCCCACACGTTGTAGACTCAGTCGCAAAGTATCATAAGACAATTAATAACTTGACTCCTTTTTTTTGTAACAACAATATTTATCGCCTCATTCTTCAGCTACGCGTAATTTCACGGTATGGCCGTGACGTCACCCACCTCTCACGTGATCTTCAACCTTCAGAAGAATATAACTTTAAAAATTTATATTTCGAAGTACTCTAACCCCTGCGCCACGGGTCCTCGCTGAATTCTCCAGTTCGGCAGAAACATTCCCGAGTTCGATAAAATACACCTGAAAATAGTCGGAGGTTACACCGACCGAACCGTTGTGAAGATGACACTTAAGCTTAGACCAGTAGCCTGAAGAATTCAAATAATGAGTTGAGAATCTTTCAGTGTTTGGGCGATCTTAACTTTCCTATTGTATTACAACATTATTGTAACATGTTCGGTTCACTTAGTTCACGCGTCAAACTCTCTTCAAACTTTCGTTTCTTTGTTAACTGCAATCCTGTTACTTTATTTTCTGTTTTGTCATCAGCTAACATGTGGAAACCCGTTTATCTCTCAAAGCACGTGTCGCTTATGTTACAGGAAAAAGGGTGGTCCCCTTTTCCTGTAAGTAAGAAGAACATTAGATAATTGGATAATGAGATTAGGATAAGTTGAAATTCGAACCTTGTAAGCAAGGTTCAGAATAGATTTAGAATTGGAAGTTAGAATTTCGCTATTGTTAAATTTCATATAAGATAGTTAGATATTGTTTGTATTGTAAAAAGAATTAATTTTTCATTCTTTTATGAAAATGAATTAAAAAGGTCAGCTAAAAAGAATGAACGATACAAATGAAAAATATATTGAAAAAAATAGGTTGGGGCAAAAATAGATTCGTGAGAATTCTTTGTTTGCAGAAGTGTGTTTGGAGAACGTGCGCTGAGCAACGTGAGTGGGTCACGGTTTGAAACCACACATCTGACGTCCTAGCAGAAAGGGAATTTCTCAATATAGGAGATAGTTTTAGTTAGAGTCGAGAGGTGAGCAGTCGGGCAGACATGCTCGATCAGTCAGCAAAAGCAGGCGGAAAGAGTTGACATGATCAGAAGGGGCGCTTTTAGAAGCGAAGGGAGAACGGTTAACGATGTAGTAACGAATTTTAATTTCTGCCGTCATCATTTCGACCGGTCAAATGAAATAAAGAATATCATCGATTTTTGTACGACACGAATTTGAAAAGTGTGTTATGCAAATTGAAAACGTGTCGTCCTTCAACAATTGAAGGTAATATGTTAATCATCTTATTATGAACATTGTATAACCACCTTCCAAGTAATGTGTCCAGCCTCCTCCATCATAAGTAATGATTAACCTCGCTGTGTAAAAGAACAGTAATACACATCCCTTCAATAACGAATTCCCATCTCTCATCTTCTCTCCCTCATCGTTACCTCTGTATTACATGTACCCGTTATATGTCGCCGTCATCTCTTGATATATGATCCACAATATGGGCCCCTATGTAAAAATTCATACTAGCTCATTTACGTTCTCTGCGACATAGTTACAATATAATCTAATACTATCTTTATCATTTTTTAAATGGGAGACAACTGCTAATCAAAGTTGGCAAGACACTCATTGGTAAGGGTTTATAAATGTAAAGGGTATTAATTCGTAATGGTGTAAATTTCGTAAAATTTGATTATTTATAGGGACGGCTCGATAAGAACTTGTTTGCATTTAATTTGAAGGCTACCATGTTGTAATCTACCGGGAAGCACGTTAGCAAGCAGTTCTGGGAAGGAAGCTTTTTCATTAAATCAGATTTAGATTAATGCACAGAGAGTGAGGGGATCGTATATAGTGGTGGTAGCTAGTCAAGTGATTTTGTGAAAGTTTTGCAAGGGGGGTGGGCATAAATTGGAGTACAGTCAAGCACTTGCCATAAAAATAACGATAGATCACAGAGAGGCTCAACGTCTCCTTTTTTGGAAAAGAGGTCGCAGGGAAGAAAAAAGGCACTGCCTACTAGGTTTGGAAGCCGGTTTTTAACTCTACCAAGGGAGGATGGAGCTAGTCGTGAAGCTTCTGTCCAGATATGGCAAGAGTATTTAATTTTAGCTTATAACTTACAACTGATATTTACTCTAAAAATCATTTTTGTTATAAATAACCAAACTTTAATTAATTAGAACTCTAATTAATATTGAAAAATCTAGCTTATAACTACTACCCTACCTTTTCGATAACCCCGAGGTAATCGCCTGCCATTATTTATACTTCGTAACTTTATGAGGCATTCGTGCATTAGAAATGAAAAGTAATATAAATACACTATGAAATACAAGATTTATAGACGAATAATCACATACGCCAATATTATCCTGAAAATCAAAGATGGATTTTGACAAAGAAGAAAAAAAAATCACTTTTGTTGGGCATCAAAATTGTATAGAAATAAATGCACAAAGCAATTAGTTAATCAAAAATGTAATTCAATTGAATCGATAACCTTTTGCAATGATCAACATCAAAGGATCCGAATCTACGCTGAATGGTCAAAAATTTTAGTAAATTAGTTGATGGTGAATTGGTTCTTGCTGAGCATTTTCCCGCTGATATAAAATTGATGTGATCGGGGAGGCAGAATAATAAATAGGAATTATACTTTAGATTGTAATGAGATATAAGTCACGAAGGCGTAGAAATGCGAACGCGATTGTTCTGATAATTTAAAGATTGGGAGGAAAATAGAAACATAATAATTAATTGTTTTTTTTGGTTTGAGTTATTAGAAATGAACGGAAAACATAAAGAAAAACAAATTGCAGAATTACAGAAACCGATCGATTGAAAACTGTAGAAAAAAAAGGATCGGACTTGAAATTTAGATGAGGTGATGGTGCGCTTGTTGTTTAATCTACTGGGGATCTTACTGTCTTTGTGAAGCTGGGCGTATAAAGTGTATACTACGATAAAGGGTAAGGCATGAAGAACATTATTTGTGTGCTGAGTTCGAATCCTGCTCGGTCCACAAAATTACTTTCATTTAAGAATGATGGATATCTTCAAGTTGTCGTTCCTGTAATTATACGACGTTTTTTTTTCTATAAATATTCTAATTGGAAAGATATCGGAGAAACAAACGCCAACAATAATCATACGATTCATTCAAAATGAATGAAATAATGATGCCCAAAAACAACAGCAACAAAACTTTCATAATGATAACGTATCAAAGCATTAAAACTACATGTGGTTAAAAACATTTTACATAAGACACACTTTCCCATATAAACACTAGCAGCCTCTTAGTTTCGTAAATATTATATTTCTATGCACTTACAATTGGTTTATGAATTTAATTAAAATGTTAATCATAATTAGTTAGAAATAATTTATGTGAACGTTCTTATAACTAGAGCAAAAAAAATCGAAACCTTTGAATGCAGCGTGAACATTTCTTACACTTATAGGAATATGCCTTTTTAATCTAACATTTCTAAACAGTTTCTGCATGATTTGATCAGTAAAATCATGGGACTAGAGATATAATGTATGGCATAATGGAATTTGTGTGTTCTCCTAAAATCTATTAGGGATAACTTTACCAACTTACATCATCTGATTTAATATGACGCCAATGTGGTTACAGTAAAATATATATATATATATATATTTAGAGTTTTTACCCGCTCCTCTCAGAAACTACTTATTCAACACGTCTTCATTCTCTGTCCTTTTTTAGAAACATCGATTACATTCAAGCGGGATACTCCAATATAGTCATTCCTATTTTTAAGAATTTCCTCCCTTATCTGTGTCAGTTTTTTTAAATATACATAGACCAAACTTTTGTTTTTCTTCTCTTTTTTTCCTTTTTTCCTTCCTTTTTCCCCTTGATATTTTTCCCCTTTTCACATTTTTTCTTTTATCTTTTTCTTGCTTTTCTCCCTCTTTTTCTCTGCTTTCTGTCATAATGATAGCGTATCAAAACATTTAAACTACATCTGATTAAAAACGGATTACATAGGACACACTTAACCATATTAAAACCAGCAACCTTTTAGTTTCGCCAATATTATATTTCTAAGAACTTATAATTGGTTTATGAATTTAATTAAAATTTTAATCATCATAAGTTAGAAATAATGTGCTTCCTGATAATTTAATTATCTATATTATTAGTGTAAACGTACTTACAAGTAGATCCAAAAAATTCGAACGCGAACCGTTCTTACACATTTTAATCTAACCTGCATTTAAGCAAACATCACACATCCATGCATACACGTTTTAAACAACGCATCGGTTGTCGCCCCTGCACTAACGTCTGCTTTGCCCAACAGGTGGTGTTCTCCATTTCGTCTTCCGTTTTCTCTCTGTCTCTCTCTGTCTCTCTCTCTCTCTTTCTCTCTCTTATTCCCCTTCCCACTCGAGACATAGAGCTGACAACACGTGTTTTCCTTCGATTCGTACCTCAAATGTGAGTGGCACCCGAATCACGGCAACGCCTCGACAGGGCGTTACATTAAGGTAAATCCTTACACACACACACACACACACACACACACACACACACACACGGAACTTTCGACGGATACTACGAACTTTTGTATGATATACGCTCGCACACACTTCAACGAAGATTCCGACTTTCATACATGTGCATGTCGTGAGCTCATACTTACAACCACAATTAATTTCATGCATGATATACATTCACATACAGGCGTGTACACAAAACACTCTCTTAACGTTCTCACCCTCTCTACTTAAATAAAACATCTTGTATGCATATGTGTAACTCGACACTTACGTTATTTTTAACGTCTTCTTAAATGTATTAAATGTATTTCACTACGCTGTCCTAGAAACGACGACCTCCAACTATTCAACTTATCGAACACGCAGCCTATTCCAGTAACCGGTTTATACACGCGCCCTACAAACATACGTTTCCTGGAAAAAACATGTCGACCTGAACACTTGACAAAGCTCAATGGTTACTCCGTCTTAAACGATATGAAGATAACACTCAATGTCCGATCAATTGTTCAATTAATCCAAATAATACATAAATCTATACCTCATCTCGAATTTTCAAAAGCGTAAAAAACAAATTATTTAATATTTATTTATTTGGTCCATTATGTGCGAGATTAGGGCATTAAAGTTCCACAATTAGTCAGGTTCCTAATGTAATTTAATTTTGTGGAAACTTTTTGAAGATTTGCAAAACTATATATTTTTGAAAAGGTTTTTGCCTCAGGAACCAGAAAATCATTGTTTGCATTTTCTCAGAGTCGTATATGGCAGCCATATTCGATTTACAAAATGTCCACCGTAAGATGTACGTTTTTTAATATCTCGGCCTCTAAATAAGATGGAACATTGATTTTAACTGCTAACCCTACATTTCAGTGTTATAGAAGCCAATGGTGGCAACAACATTTTTAATATTAATCTGTACATGCATGACTGGATTCAAAGTTATATGGTGTTGTTTTATTGCAATATCTTTGTAATAAAAATATGTATCATTTATAAAGCCATTATTCAGCTTTTCCTACAAAAGTCTTGCTTTCATATCACTAATTCAAGGAGCCCATTTATTGGAAGCATTGCATTCTTTGCCAGACTGATGATAAAAAGAATACATTCTTGGTGCAGCATCCTATATTATAGTCCAATGGGCTCGTACTGCTGGTAATTATATGGAGGGATAGTTTGAATGATGGGAACTACGTCCAAGTCCAAAGGCGACTGCAGAACTGCACACTAGAAACAATGTCTGAAGAGATGGCGATCTGGCATCGCTCATGTCATTCGAGTTAAACTAACAACGTTAAAATACGACGTGCAAAAGATCGCAACGCACACACTTTAGCTGAAGGACACTACACTGCCAAAAGGCCTGATCAGGAAAGAGGAAGCACAGAAGAGGCTGTTCCAAGCCCCTCTACATCTGGTTCTGCATTGCCATTCACACGATCACATACAAGTCCACTGGATGAGAAAGAGTGCTTCTTCTACCAACAGGACAATGCCCAACAACTGCACCAGATCAGGACTAAGAATGCAGGTAAAAATCTCTGATGCTGTGGAAAGTTCTTATAATCCAGAAGTAAAGACTAGGCTAAGCACCTGCATATCACCAGGTGATGCACATGCAATTGATGTCCTATACCACAAAGCTTGCTGGACCAAAAATGTGTTCCATGCTCTTCGAGATACTAAGACTAGCAAAACTGCTGAAGAACCCTTTCTACAAAAGGCGAGTCTGCTTGAGCTGATAAATCTTATTGATGTAGAAACAAAAAAAAACAAAGCATACCTTGGGATGGATGATATTGAAACGACATGTTAATATGCTTGGCTCAAAAGTTTTTGAAAGTCATGTACCCGTAATTAGTAGAAAATGGCTGAAAGAAAGGATCCTTACTTATTTACCCAACTGTCCTCTACTGCCCAGATGCTTGTGAAGAGGACATGGTTAATACCTCAATAAAAACTGGTAAGGAGGAGAACAGCATGAAGACAATCTACAAAGCAGCACAGGTGAGCCAGAACATCATATATGGTTCAAATCCAGTAAACAGGTAAATTACAAGCTAAACAATGAATCAGCATTCAAGTCACCCCGTGCACGAGAGAACCCAACCATGGCACAGGCAACAAGAAGCTGTTGAATCTTCTCAATGCTCATGGCTACGCTATTTCAAATCACCGTGTCCTTCTCATGGAAACTGCTCTGACAAATGATGTTGTAGAAAACACCAGAGCATACCAAGGCCTTTATATACCACCTGTATGTACCACCATTCCTGAAGAAGAGGGGTTTTTTGCAGTAGATAACACAGATTTTGCAGAGTACACCCTTGATGGAAAGGGAACCGTCCAAGAAACCATCACGGCAGTGTACCAGAAAGTTGATCCCTCTAAAAAACCTGTTGCAGAACCTTTGATTATAGGTGATGCAAAGAGTATATCAGTCACACCCGACCATGTAGACATGCTTCACTGTAACAAGCCAAAACAACAGGGTATCAAGAGATTAGAACCGTTTACCGTCAGTCAGGGGATCTAACGATCCTATCAGCTGACACATCTTGGATGAGTTGTTGCATCTGCTTTATCCAGAAAGAAACCTCGAGAAACCTCCAGCAAGATTCCAGACTGGGCAGGATTTGACACAGGTTGGAGCCTTACCACTACTCCCTGAAGTGGCACACAAGTGGTCAACTCTGCTTACTGTGACCGTACAAGCAAACCAGCTGAGGAAGTTGGAAGTTGGGGAAGATCACCCCACGTTCATTACTTTTGACATGTCTCTATATGAGAAGGTGGTGTGGCTCCTAGATACAAGACATGACTGGAAACAAATGGTTGCTCCAAGACTGGGTGAACTGCATGCCATAATGGCTACGCTCAGGGTGCTTGGTGCCTCCATGGAGAACTAATGCATAGATCATGCCTGGGTGGAAGCAGGTGTGTACGGTTTTGCTACGACAAGAAAATCCTGAAATGCCCACACTACAAGCGAGCTCTCCATCCCATATCTACTCATACATAGCACTCTATGAAATGGTTCTGGATGTGTTCTTCAAGGACAACTCACAACTGAAAGATGTATGCCTGACGGCTACAGAAGTAGTAGAAGCGACCTGCACTGAGGATAAAGACAAGAAGGCTGAATCCATGAAACAAGTAAACAGCGTCCTCCAGGAATCTTTGACCACACTGAGGTCATTACAGCATTTCAAAAATGGAAGTAACAAAAATCCCAAAATGCAATATTCAAGTCCATGATGAGGTACCTAGATTGGGAGAAAGGAATTCTGTTCTTCGTAGCAGCAACTCGGAATGCTATGGACCGCATCAAGTATAAGCGACTCTGGCCAAGATACATCACAGCTATGCATGACTCGAGGACAAAGCACCCTCAGACATGGAAGCAATTACGATCAGGCAATATATCAGTCACGCAAAGTTTTATTTCCCTTGTGTCTGTTGGGGCAGACCATGCATGTGATCCCCTGAACAAGCTGACGAAGACTAGCTTTGCATCATAGTAATCCTCAACAATGCTAATGCCAAACAGATTTTTTCAGACCTTTCACGTCTGTCAAGAGTTCAAAAGTCATTTTTACATGGAAGCTGACAGAATCACAGAGCATCATAAACTTGGACCAAGTGCAGTCAAGAGGGCACATGGTACAGTCGACAAGATCAAGGAAGCCATACTCAGTCATGGAAACCCCTTTACCACTAAAGGGAAAAGCCGTACAATGTTATCACTAATACCTACATCCCAGATGAGTTTGTACCACAGATGTCACTGGGCAGAGATCGTATAAGGATTACGTATCAGAGCGGATCAATGGGGATGTCAGTCTCTGGACCCATGTGAAGAAAGAGAACAAAAAGATTACAGTGAAACTCAGAGACAAAGCTGATGGCACTTGCCAGGTCAAACCGATACATCAACCAGAAAGAGGCCATAGGAAACAATGAATTCACTCTGATACGAAGAGCACTGTTTACTTCTGATGGAACAATGCTGCCATGCCAGGACAAGGCCAAGTTAATCCATCTACTTGAGAAACTAACAAGAGAAGACATGCCCCATGAAGACCAGTCACCTCAAGCTGGAAGTTCAACCCACCAAGATGCAAGGGATACAGGATTTACAGAGCCAACATCTACTGATCAGCCAACTCGGAAGATAGCACTGATTGATGGCATGATTCTTGTGCAGAAGCTGAGCAAGAAACCAGCGACAAGGATCTGAGTGGCTGCTTCAATGTCAGACTGATGCAACTAACTTTAGATTATGATGGAATCATCATCGTTTTTGACTCATACCGAGCAGATTCTCGGAATAGTGCAACCAGAGACAAACGAAGACAAGGAAACGCTTCTGTTCAGTATCAAGTCGGTGATTACACTAACATCAAACACCTCCAAATGAGGAGGTTCCTCTCTTATGACAAGACGGAGGCTGATCTGACTGACTATCTTGCTGTCTAATCTCTAGAGTATAATAGGGGCGTATCCAAACTGATAATGAAATCTGCGTCTGTTTACATTAAGAGCAACAAAGACCTTGTCTTTGAGGAAGCAGACACGCTGTTGATCCACCAGGATGTGCTGGCTTCACAGCGAAACCCACCTAGTGCACAGTTAGTAATTTTCTTCCCAGATATGGACGTTTTAGTGCAGGTCACAGCAAACTATGGCCTATCACTGAAAAACACGTCCGTTTCTATGGTCTCTAGTGTAATACAAATTGAACCCCTGTTGCGAACTCTAGGTAAAGAAATAACAAAGCTTTGCCAGCTTCCATGCGTTCACTGGGGCCGACAACACAGGAAGGTTCTCCTGTATATGCAAGACAACCTGGCTGCAGATCCACCTCAAAGTAGATGCAGATGTTGTTAATGCTCTGCAAATCCTTATGGATGAAGCAGAAGTGACAGAGGGAATGCTGTCAACACTAGAGTCCTTTGTATGTGCAGCTTTCTAGCCAAAATGGATCAACATAAAAACAAGCCCTTAACTGCGATGGCATTTTTTCAGCAAGCATACAGCAGTAAGTGATAGGCTCTCTCCAACACCTGAAGCTCTAAAGCAACATATTTTAAGAGTCACTGTCTGAGCAAGGGTATGGGCACAAGCAGTCATTGCTCTTTAGATTTCACAACAAGTTCCCCTTGAAAATGGGTACGAACAATCAGATGGCATCCTGAAACCAATGACCACAGAGGTCTTCCAAGTCCCTAATGCCATCCTTGACATGGTCACATACAAATGTATATTTGATTGTTCTTCTGACAGATGTTCCTGCAGGTCTAAAGACTTAGCCTGGACTGATATGTGTCAGTGCAGCAGCCAGTGCGAAAACGATGAAAATTCCCAAGTTTTGATATATGAAAGTGATGTTAATGACGATGATGTTGATGATGATGATTATACGTAGACTATGATAAAATCTATCATTATGTTTAAGATGGTTGCACAAATATTCAAAGTTTACAGTTAAGAGGCATTTCAATAAAAATTACTCTGATTTAGTATCTGAATAACTGGCAGGATTGTTAAATTGTTTACCCATATGGTGGATTATGTGTTTCAATGGGGGGATACAAAAGAGGAAATGACACTGAAAATGTAGGTTTAGCAGTTAAAGTCAGTGTTCCAGCTTATTTAGGGGCCGAGATATTACAAAACATACATGTTACGGCAGCCATTTTGTAAATTCCAATATGGCCGCCATACACACATCTGGGAACATGTTATTACTACCACCATTGACTTCCTAGACCTTAAATATGTAATTTTAGCAGTTACAATCAGTGTTCCAGCTTTTTTTAGAAGCCGAGATATTACAAAACGTACATCTTACGACGGCCATTTTGTAAATCCAATATGGCCGCTATAAACGCACCCGGGCAAATGCAAACATTGATTTTCTGATTCTTAAAACAAAAACCTTTCTAAAAATGTATAGGTTTGCAAATCTCCAAAAGGTACCCACAAAAGTTTTAATTGTGCCA